>NC_135845.1:16822500-16900000 GCF_029677425.1 Wolffia australiana
GAAAGACACAGAGTGACGGAACCAGAGAATGAGAGATAGAGAGATGGAGTAAGTTGTTAAACGATTGATCTATATAGAAAGTAAAAGAGCGAAAGAGATTGAGATAACGCGAGACTGAGAGGTTGAGAGAATGAGAAATTGAAAGAGTTGGAAATCAAGAGAAGAAGAGATTGAAAGATTGAGACAGATAGAGAGTGAGCGAGTGAGAGAATGACAGATTGAGAGACGTAGAAAGCAACAGAATGACAGACTGTGAGACGTAGAAAGCAAGAGAATGACAGATTGAGAGATTGAAAAAGGTAGAAATCAAGAGAGCCAGAGGCTGAGAGAGGTAGACAGAAAGAGAAATAGACATTAAGAGAGAGAGAGAGAGAGAGAGGGAGAGAGAGAGAGAAAGAGAGAGAGAGAGAGAGAGAGAGAGAGAGTAAATGATGGAAGTGTTGAGAAAGTCAGCACAGGCGAACCACATGGGATGCTATAAGATTTTTAATCAGATTAGTTAGTAAAACAAATATAATATACACGTTATGAGAAGTAGACGGCTAGGATTTAATATAGGATTTCACACAGAGTAGGATTAAATCTTGCGGTCCGGATTAAACATAGAATAGGAAATATTTCATCTTAATCTAACGGCCAGGATTCATTTTAATATAGACTTGTTATAACGGCTATGATTAAAACAGAAACATTACTATTATTAGTATCACTTTCCAACTATAAATACGAACAAACACATTGTAACTTTTGAGGATTAATAAACAATCTCTATTCAAGACTGTTGGTACCCCCTCTTCTTCCTGACTCTCTCAATTCTTCCTTCTCTTCTTCTTCAATATTTCTTCTCTTTGTTCTTCAATCTCTATCCAAGATTCTCTACAGGAAGAGCTCGTGATCTTGCGCAACAACAAGGAGAGAGAGAGAGGAGTAGAGAGAAAGAGACATAGATTAGTCGAGGCCCTGGTCAAAGATCGTTGTCAATCCATAAATGAATCTATTAACATTGGTTTGTATTTATCCAATTAGCTAATAGTCATCTAATAGTTAGTTTCTATAACCGAATCATAGCTGTTATAACAGAATGCAACGTCTATATTAAGACAGTTTGATTAACCCCTATCTATCTTCGATCCGAACGGCTAGATTGTATCACATCTAGGTTTAATCCTGAACATCTATCTTTGAACTTATATTTGATCCTAGCCACTAATTTCTCATAACGAGTATATGGTACATGGTTGATTGTTACTGGATAATATTTTATCTCAAGAGTTTTGCACTCTGCTATCAAATGATTGAGAGAGATAGAAAGTGAGTAAGTAAGATATAGAGTGAGATATTTAGAGATTGGGATATATATTGACAGAGTGAAGGAGATTACGATTGCAACAATGAGCGATTGAGAAATTGAGCGAGATAGTGAGTAAGAGAATGAGACTCTGAGAGACAGAGATAGAGTTTGAGAGATAGAGAAAGTCTGAAAGAGAGAGACAGATTTTCAGAGATAGAGATAGTTTGAAAAAGAGAGAGAGAGAGAGAGAGAGAGAGAGAATGGGTGAGGAGAGAGCGATTTTGACAGAGAGAGAGTGGGAGAATGAGAGACGAGAGTGATTGGGTGAGGAGAGAGAGAGGGAGAATGAGAGAGGAGAGAGAGAAAATGGGTGAGGAGAGAGAGATAGTTTGAGAGAGAGAGAATGGGTGAGGAGAGAGAGATAGTTTGAGAGAGAGAGAGAATGGGTGAGTAGAGAGAGATAGTTTGAGAGAGAGAGAGAATGGGTGAGGAGAGAGAGATAGTTTGAGAGAGAGAGAGAGAAAATGGGTGAGGAGAGAGAGATAGTTTGAGAGAGAGAATGGGTGAGGAGAGAGAGAGAGTGAGAGAGAGAGAGAAAATGGGTGAGGAGAGAGATAGTTTGAGAGAAAGAGAGAATGGGTGAGGAGAGAGATAGTTTGAGAGAAAGAGAGAGAATGGGTGAGGAGATAGAGATAATTTGAGAGGGAGAGAGAGAATGGGTGAGGAGAGAGAGATAGTTTGAGGGAGAGAGAATTGGTGAAGAGAGAGAGATAGTTTGAGAGAGAGAGAGAGAATGGGTGAGGAGAGAGAGATAGTTTGAGAGAGAGAGAGAATGGGTGAGGAGAGAGAGATAGTTTGAGAGAGAGAGAGAGAGAATGGGTGAGGAGAGAGAGATAGTTTGAGAGAGAGAGAGAGAGAGAATGGGTGAGGAGAGGGAGATAGTTTGAGAGAGAGAGAGAGAGAATGGGTGAGGAGAGAGAGATAGTTTGAGAGAGAGAGAGAGAGTGGGTGAGGAGAGAGAGAGAGTGTGAGAGAGAGAGAATGGGTGAGGAGAGAGAGATAGTTTGAGAGAGAGAGAGAAAGAGAAAATGGGTGAGGAGAGAGATATTTTGAGAGAGAGAGAGAATGGGTAAGGAGAGAGAGATAATTTGAGAGAGAGAATGGGTGAGGAGAGAGATAGTTTGAGAGAGAGAGAGAATGGATGAGGAGAGACAGATAGTTTGAGAGAGAGAGAATGGGTGAGGAGAGAGAGAGATAGTTTGAGAGAGAGAGCATGGATGAGGAGAGAGAGATAGTTTGAGAGAGAGAGAATGGGTGAGGAGAGAGAGAATGAGAGAGGAGAGAGAATGGAAGAGAGGATAGGGAATAGGAGAGGAGAGAGAATGAGGGAGATAGATATTGAGATATTAAGAGATTTCAAGAGATTAAAGCAAAAGGAGAGATCGAGAGTGATAGAGATTGAAAGATTAAGAGATTAACAAAGTTAAAAGGTAAGATAACCACTGTTTTAGGGATTTAGAGATCAAAAGATTGAGAAAGGTAGAAAGCAAGAGAATGAGAGACAATGAGACATAGTGAGTGAAGGATCCAAAGATTAAAAAGTCAATTATGAGGAGACAGCAAATTGTAAACATCAGATCAGTAACTCTGTGGACCAATGAGATTCTTGAAATGTAACACATACCTCTTATACTTCTTATGATATAGATAGTATTAAACATTGATAATATCTAACAGTTAGTATTTCAGATGATATTGCCGTTGTACTTCGTTACAACATCTACGATCATAACAGATATGTATATATATATTTCTACTATAAAAGCTGTTACATTTTTTATTATATGAACATATTTAATGATGTAGTGAGGGATTTAATTCAATGATCTTGACTGAGTATTCTCTCTCTTACTTCTCTTCTTGTTCTTGCGCGAGAACGATTCCATTCACTCTGTGAGAGCCATAGTCAAACATCATGAAGGGTGAAGCAAATTGCTGAAGTGTTATTCCCAATGGATCAACCAGCGATATTCACATGCTGACTTTAAGACAAATCCCAGCAGTACTTCCGACAAGAGTCATGATCAATCCACACTCAACATCCACAATCATTAGATGTGGAAGAGTGTAATGCTGCCAATTATAAAAAAATATAACTTGATGAAATTCATAGAAGGTATTCCCCCTCCTATTTGTTTTTAAAATGGATAAGGAAATGTGTCACAAAATCTTGAATTGCAGAAGTGGTGGAGGCCTAATCAACATATACTGGGATTTTTTTACCAAACCATATCCTAATCTGTCTTGGCATTTATCAGCAAATCAAAATAATAATGAGAAGCTAGGGAAAACATAGAGAGCACATTCGCTGGATGGAATCAAGGAAGGTTGGGGGAAATTCAAAGGCAGTTACACCATGTAAGGAGAGGATTAATGACCATTGATAAGTATGTAATACGTTTCAGGTCTGTCATTGAATCACTACAGCTAGTTGGAAAACTAGTAAATGAATCATCTATCATTTTTACATAATTAAGAGGAGTCTGATCTGACTATGCTCAGTTCATGGTTCGCACCAATGCCAACACATATCATTTAATGTCTGATGATATTGTAGCTAATATGAAGGTATACAAACAATTCTTGACATTCTCACAAGAAGATAGAACTTCTTTTCCTCCCATGGTTAACATTGTTCAGGCTGAAAAATTTCAACAGTAAAGTCACTTCCATCAGAGAGAATAAAATCCAAACAGAGGATCTCCCCAGCATCGATGACGTGGAGAGGCAGAAGCCAAAGATTTCAACCCCGATGTCAATTATGTTTACAGTTCAGTCATAGAGCTAAAGAGTGTCCTGATCTTTAGAGAAAGTTTCAATCCTAGAAATTATGACTCTTAATCGAGCAACCAATGCTCAAGCTTACACTGCAAATTCTTTAGAGAATCAGCAATGGTACCGTGATAGCTGGGAAGCAAATCATGTTAATCTCACCGAAAAATTATTGGTCATAAATTTTACGACGACAATCATAAATTACCAGTAGGTAATGGTGCCGCTAAGAAAATTTTATCTATTGGTTCTTCAAAGATTTCTACTTCAAAAAAAAGCTCTCTGCTTGAAAGGCATTTTGCATGTACCTTAACAAATAAAATCATACCTTAGTTGATAAACTTACTGAGGGTACCAATGTATATGTTGAGATTCATGATTTTTACTGTCTTGTTTAGGACAAGTCAACTCATCAAATCCTATTCCGATGAGCAATTATGGATTGTCTCTACTACTTGGGGACATACTTTCCTTATAAAGGCACATTTCTTGAAGAAAAGGCTTCCATTGAAATCTGATATTATATTGGATTATCAAAAAGTTTGGAGTCTCTATTATGCATTTAGGTAGACATTTCTTTATGTGAATCCTGGAGAATTTCTGAGATTCATAAACTACCTTTTCCATAAAATTATTAAGTTTCTAACGAAATGGTTGTAAAGCACTCATTCAGATCTCTAGGGACCATCTTCAGCTGTTTATCATTCTAGCAATTCATAATATGGCCTGTTTATTGATGATTTTAACAAATATATGTGGACTTGTCAACTTGGAAAGAAAACAGATGTACTACCCACCTTTATAGAATTTAAAACTAGAGTAAAAGTTTTTTGATACCAAATTACTATATTTTCAATTCGAAAAGGGTGAAGAGTATCAATCACTACAATGTCATATCAAAACCAAAAAATTGTTCAGAGATTATATTGTCCTTACAGTCCCGAACAAAATCGAATGACTGAGATAAAAATGTTGATATATTTTAGAAACAGCACTCACATTATTAAATTAATCTTATAGGCCTCAACATATCAGAGATGAAGTTGTAGTTACTTCTATATTTCTCATAAATTTTTTTACAACGCCTGCTTTTAGGAATACGTCTCCATATGAAGTATTATTGAGAAGTCAACCAGATAATTCTTTCCTCAGAACTTTTGGATGTTTTTGCTATCCTTATTTGAGACCAGATGCTGATAATAAACTTGATGCTAGATCAAAAAGATACATTTGTTGGCCTATAGCTCTATGCATGTGGGATACAGGTGCCTTTCCGCTACACAAATGTTATTTTTTTATTTCATGACATGTTGTATTTTATGAAGACTAGTTTCTCTTCTCTTCTACACATAAAAATGAATACAATGAGTTAATAGGATCTCATCCAAAACAATTAGATGGATTAAATCCAATGACACTCACAAACCCATGATATACATATCCCTCAAGTTGATTTAATCAGTAATGTTCCTATAGACAACGAGTCTTCAAAATATTTATCTCATGAAACAATCACTAAATCATGTCTTGAATCTAAGATAAAGACACCCAATTGTTCAACTGCTTTTTCTCTGATACCATTTTGTAAGTCATAATCTATGGACAGAACTTTAATAGTTCAACCCCATACTTTATTTGAACAACATACTGATATTATTCCTTCTATAGATCACACTCCTAAAACAGGAGTTATATTGAAACCTACAAATCTTCAAGATATCTACCAATGGGAGAGCGTATATATTATATCAAGTGAAACACAAAGTCATGTAAAACTAATCAAGCTCCATTAAAAACGACTATTTTTTTCAATCAAGCATCATATTCAAATAATTTCTTATCCTAAACCAAACTGAAACTGTGGAATCCACTTCTATCACTACTTGATCGAAAGATCTACACTAGATACATGCCACGTCAACAAAGTATCGTGTCTTGATGTTCAATAACACATGGAGTTTAGTTCCATGAAATCCTTAGTTTAATGTTATTAGATGCAAGTGGATTTATAGATTGAAATATAAACCACAAGTAAATTCATTAGTGATTGGAGTTCTAAGAAGCAATTGTTTGTTCGAGCTCCAAGAAGAAACTCACTATCAAAAGATCAAGCACAGAGGTGGACTACAATGCGCTAGCAAATTGTGCCTCAAACATTATCTAGGTTGAATATCTTTTATAAGTGATCAACGTAAATACTGAGAATTCTACGATTCTCTAGTGCAACAACATTGGGGCAAAATATCTTAACAACTAATGAAATATTTCATGCCTGAACAAAATGATGGATAATGTGACAGTCAAGCCAATTACACCACAATGTTCATTTAAGCTCATTGAATAAAATATTTATGTTCATTATTATTTCGTGTGATTTTTAAAATGAAGTCCATGGATACGTGCAATGACTTAGTGAATTATGATGAGATCATAATACAGTGATCACTAGTCTTTAAACATGTATTCCAAATATTCCTATTCGATGGATAGTCAAGACACACATCGAATCATCCGGATTGAATAGCACTAGTTGATCCTACTTGTAAGATAAGTATAGCTGATCATGTGGCTATTTCTGTGGTGACATTAAGGACAGATATTGGGTGCTCTTTGGAGAAAAATTTCATTGAATTGATCCGTACGAATCCCTAAATGGTATAATACCTAAACGTCAATCAGTTTGATTCATGACACGGTTGTAAAAGTGATGCACTAACCTGAGAGACCAAGGACATCTCGTGAATGGAAGACTTCATTTTGACTATGCCTTACTCACCTCTAGTCATGGGATTCGACAAGTCATAGCTCAGATGTAGTAACAAGCTCAGGGATATGATTGAGTGGTCTAGACGGGATCATCCACCCTTGGCACAAGAGGAGATTGACTTAAGGAAGACGATGTAGAAAATCCCTGGGCAGGGTAGTGAAGATATTGGAGAGTGCGTTCTCCATTGATCCCTGCTACGCATCAGTACTAATCGAATGATAGATTAGGGTTTAACGATAACCATACCTTAAATCGAATGACGAATGATGGAGCAGTAATCGATGACGATAAAGGTTCCATGAGAGATTTCAACACTACTCGATCTCTTCTAGAGCACGAGGTAGCCACCCCACGAGCTACAAACTTAACCAATCGATTGGGTTCTATCAATCCTTATTTAATTGATATATATGTTGATATAGTTAATTAATAAGGTTGATCTATAATTATTATTGGACCATTGAAGTTATTAACTAGAATGATACATGAGCGTAGAGGGTCACGCGTAAAGTCATAAGGACATTGGTGGATATATTTTACTTTTAGGATTTTTGAGAAAAAATTAAAGTAAAATATAAAGAGGGAAAGGGCTCTCATTTCAAGCACCCATGCAAGCCAGATTTGAGAGCCCCTCCCTTTCTCCACTCTCTTCTCCACTCATCCAAGGAGAGTGTCTTCATGGCGAGAAGGTCTTCTAGATTTTCTAGAAGAGTTGAAGAAGAAGATGTGGAGATCCAAGCGTCAAGTGATCGTGTGCATACTACTAGAGGCTGGATGTGTGAACTGCTTTAGAACGACCTTGGAGCGACAAAGTCAAGGGTAGAACGAGTTCCCTAGAAGGCACATTTGATGTTTTATTTTAAAGACCGATTATGAATCGATTGACACGCTTCTACATCCATGAAAATGTGCTTTCCATGGACGATCCACAGCACCGAACACAACACAAAACACAGTGATATATATTTTCATTTTGTTTGAGAATCAATGGCATCCAAGAATATTCACGTCAACTTTGTGTGAAGTGAGTATTAGTTTGCAGACACTAACTCTTTTTTTTTTTTTTGAATGGCAAAAATCACGGTGCCGGGTACGTCCAACCCTAGGGTTGTGCCCGTAGTCCGATCCAACCGTGCCCTGGATGCCACCCAGGGGGGTTTTATGTGTAAAGTGTAGTGTTTTTCAATGTTTGTGGGCGTGGATCGAGTATATATATCCCAATTACACTCGGATCCCACTCGTCCACGCCCATAGTTAGGGAAAAGAAAAGATACATGAGTGATACCTCGAGGACGCTCGAGGAATTGTGTTCGTCGTCATTTCTCCGGAGCGGTTCCACGAGGTCATTGTAGCGCTTGGTGGCGCTCTAGTCGAGGTGGTTCTTTGTAGTTGTCATCATGTGTGCTCGGAGTGGGCGGAGTGACACTCTAGTCGAGGCGGGCGCGGTCCACGCCTCGTACGCCAGCGCTCCTGGTGATCCTCCAATCTCGCGGGCCGGGCGTCGCGAGGAGGCGGCGTATGCGGAGGGAGGGCAAGCCAAGACGATCGAGCCGATGACATCCTCGGGCCATGGGCGGAAGCTCCTGCCAAGAATAGAAAAGAGTGGAGTGGGTGCGAGCGTGTACCGCATGGTTGGCAAGGGCATCAGCTGTCTGGTTTCTCTCTCTTAGTTAATGACGAAAGCACGCGATACGCGAGCGGCACCGCATGATGTCGTTCCACGCTCGACGTAGTCGCCACTAGGAGCATGTGCCTGCACGAAACATATCAACTAATATCTGCGAGTTCGATTCCACGGCGATATTATGAAGGTTCCGTTCCTCACAGACGAGGAGACCATCACGTATCGCCATAGCCTCGGCTATTGTATTAGTTTGTACGCCATAAAAAGAAGTGAAGGCAAGAAGGAGGCTCCCTGTGTGATCGCGGAGGACACCTCCGCCCCCTGCTGGCCCTGGGTTCCCTTTCGCCACACCATCCACATTCAATTTGAGAAAGCCTACTGGCGGTGGGAGCCAATAAACTACTCGATACTGGATGCGGGTGGCGAGGGGGGTCACCGGGATGCCAGTAGAGCAGAGGAGGTCGAATGCAAGTGGTGATCGGCTGTCTCGCGGTGTGAGGAGAGGCTGAATGCGTCGAAGCCATAATTGAACTCGACGCCTGATGTCCTCAGCTCGCATAGGTGTACCTGCAAAACGAGACGAATTTCGTCCTTTCCAAATCTCCCATAGAAGATAAGCTATGGTGATGGGGAGGATGGGGCTCTGTGCAGAGCGAGTCGGCGAGAGGATAAACTTGCTGAAACACTCAGACGGTATCAAAGGACGAAGACAGTCGGTGATGAGACGCCAGCAGTCCACTGCCGTCTCGCTATGGAAGAAAAGATGATCTATCGTCTCTATGTGCGGGAGAGTGGGGTAGCAGTGGCAGCGCGAACTAAGAGAACAGCCTATCCGAGTCACTTGATCGTCAGTCGGGAGGCCTCGGTGGAGGAGTCTCCAAAGGAAAAAGGAGACACGTGTATGGATCGCCGGATGCCAAATGCGCTGACCCCAGTGCTGTGGGGGAGATTTCACACGGAAATGCTCCCACGAGGAACGACACGTGTATGCTCCCTAGGGTGTGAGTGTCCAGATGGCACAATCAGGACTAAGGTCAAGAGCTGTAGTCTGGACCTCGGATAAAGTGGCCAAGGGAAGGCCGTGCTGCTCCCATAGGTGTGGTGTGTTGCTTCTAAGCAAGTGGGCCACTATGAGGCGCACATTGTGTGGTACGAACTGAGGATGAGAGGCGAGCGCCGCATCAGCATGCCAGGTGTCATACCAAGCGCTAATGTCGCCTTGGCCGATGTGCCAACGGGTCACGTGACTCATCTCAAGCCAGTGGCGCTGCCATGTCCGCCATCGCTTGGTGCCCCGAATATCAAGCTCGCGTCGGGCCCATTCTTTGTATTTAGCTAAGATGAAACTCCCCAATGGGGAGTGGGTGGTACGCATACGCCATACCAGTTTCTTTTGAAGCATGTCTTAGACGTCCGAGAGACGTCTGATCCCTAGACCCCCTTCGAGCATCGGCCGACACACTTTCTCCCAAGAAACCCAATGGTGACGTCGCTCCCCCTCGAAATGACCAAACCATAGGAAGCGTGCACATAGGCGTTCGACAGAGCAGAGAACCGTAAGTGATAGTGAGTGGACCGCCAAAGTGTGTAGTGGGATACTCATGAGGACATGTCATATTAGTTGGATGCGGCCTCCAAGGGAGAGGAAACGTAGTTTCCATCCCTCCAGTTTCTTCCTTAGCTTGCCTAGCACGGCATCAAAATAATGATGACGAGCAGGGCCAAAGAAGATAGGGCATCCAAGGTATTCGAATGGAAGTTGTCCTCGTGAGTATCGTGTGGAGTGCTGAATGATCTCAGAGTGCCTCATAGTGGTGGACGGGCCCACAATAAAGCTGCTCTTCGAAGCGTTGACGAGTTGGCCGGAGGCTTGCTCGTACGCTGTAAGGACACTCATAAATTCCTTGATGGATTTTTTAGATCCATTAAGGAACAGGATGGCATTATCAGCAAATAAGGAGTGAGAGATGATCGGGCAACCCCTCTTTATAAAGTACGGTTGGATGAGGCCTTGGTTGATCGCCCGTGTGAGCGATCGGTTAAAGACCTCCTCCATCAATATAAAGAGGATGGGTGAGATAGGGTCACCCTGCCTAAGTCCCCGCGTAGCCGTGAAAAAGCCGGTGGAATTTCCATCCATCAAGAGGGAGAAGTGATTCTCCCTGATGCAAGCATCGACCAGTGCGATGAACGCATCCGTGAATCCGAAGCGGCGCAACACTTCGAGGAGGAAGTTCCATTCAACTCGATCAAAGGCTTTCTCCATATCAAGCTTGATGATGACATTAGAGCCCAGAATATGAGTGTCTATCGACTGGGCTAGCTCGTGTACTAGTGTGATGTTGTCATGGATCTGTTGACCCTTGACAAAGCCACACTGTTCTGGCAAGATAAGTCTATCAAGGAAGCATCCAAGTCGGTTTGTAATGATCTTTGATGCAACTTTATAGCATACATTACAAAGACTGATCGGACGAAAGTCACGGAAGGAAGTGGGGGTGTCCACTTTCGGAATAAGCGCAAAAAAAAGTGAATTTCCAACTCTTTGCGAAGACTTTACGTTGGAACGCTTCCTTGATAGCTAGGACCAAGTCGGTGCCTACCACATCCCAGCACGCCGTATAGAATTTGGTAGTGAAGCCATCAGGTCCTAGGGCTTTGTTACGGCCCAAGGAGAACACTACCTCTTTGATCTCCGCGCGCGTCGGGGTAGCTAGCAAAAGTGCATTTTCCTGGTTGGTCACTAAGGGGGGGATGGAGGTGAGAATATCCTCGCTCATAACAGTGGGCTGCGAGGAGAGGAGGGAGTGATAGTACTCCACGCCTGCACCTGCTAGCTGGATAGGGTCCTGGCCATGCGTCTCGAGGAGGGTCGTATAGTTCGGGCGGGCTCTGTGATGGATCGAGGCGTGAAAGAAATGTGTGTTCCTATCACCCTCTCGCAGCCATTGGATACGCGATTTTTGGAGATAAAAAATCTCTTGTCATCGCATAGCATCCTCCAATTGCTCTCTAAGTTGTAGCTGTCGCTCCCCCATGTCATCTGTCCAACACTCCTATAGGTGACGGTCGACATCAACCAATTTCCGTTTAAGCTCCTCTACCGGGGAATGAACGTCTCCAAAGATATGGCGTTCCACCATTTGAGGTGGAACTTGAGGATGCACAGACGGTAACTAAAGTTTTCCATAGGTGACGTAGAAATGGAACCGTGCCAATGACTACGTACATATCTATGGAAATCACTATGCTCTAACCACATGGTTTGGAAGCGGAATGGGGGGCGGCGGATCCGATGACTCGAATCCGAGAGGAGGAGAATCGGTGTGTGGTTTGAGTAAAGTCTCGGAAGGAACTCTACCGTGAGAGTGCACTGCATCAATGTAGAGCTATTCATGAAACAGCGGTCAAGTTGTTCATATATACGCGCATCCGATTGGCGTTCATTGCACTAAGTCCACTTCTCCCCGGTGGTAGGTGGTTCCACTAATGAAGTTTTGTGAATAAAATCATTGAAGGCTTGCATAGAGCGTAGCCGAAGAGGGCGGCCCCCTTTGCTCTCGCTAATGTCCTGTATGCAATTGAAATCTCCGGCTATAAACCAAGGGAGTTCAACTAGCTGCGAGTGAGAGTGAATATGGCGGGCGAGTTCTTCCCAGAGGGCCTCCTGCTCAGTGTGTCTATGCGGAGCATACACAATGGTAAGTAGATAAGGCTTTGGAGAGCACAACACGTCAAAAGTGACGTATTGTGTTCCTTCGGCCAAGAGTGCGATCGAATAATCTCGTTTCCAAAGAAGCCAGAGTTTATTTGATGGATGGCAGTAAGCATGATCCATCCCAAGTTTCCTCGCGATGTTTGGGGACTGATCCGATGTAAGCATCGGCTCTAGTAGCCCCACGATGCCTAATCTATGCCTAGTAATAAGGGTAAGTAGATGGGTTTGGGTGAGAGGGTTACCTATCCCTCTACAGTTCCAAACAAGACTTAGAATCATAAGTCTATCGGCTCGCGTGACGCACCCGAGATCGGGTGTAGTACGTGCGGCGTGAAGGTGGGGGTGATGCATGTGAACGGCGTCTCGAGCCAGGAGGGGTATCCACATCCGAGTCCTCGGAGAGGGAGATATCATCCTCCACGCTGGTGGAATCCCGACCGCTAGTACTACTAGAACTGTCCTCCGAGCTAGTGAAAGGGGCTTGACAGTTTGTCAAGCGTTCCACTTGTTCAGAAGGAATATGCGATGGGTGGAGGGCAGGTGTGGGGGCGGGGGAAGGACGTGGAGGGTGTGGAGGGGTGAGGGAGGGGGCGGGAGCGGGTGCGGATGGTGAGGGGGCGGGAGCGGGTGCGGGGGCGGTGGTGGGGATGGCGGTAGCTGGTGTGGGAGGGGTGGGGGCGGGAGTGCGTGCAGGAGGGATGGTGGGGATGGGTGCGGGGGGTGATGTAGGGGGGGTGGGGATGGATGCGGGGGGTGATGTAGGGGGGGTGGGGATGGATGCGGGAGCAAGGTGGGAAGAAGAAGAGGGGTTGTGTGTGGGAGTGTAGGAAGGACGTGGTGACGAGGAGGATAGCGAGGCGATAGGTGTGGCAGAAGAAGGCGTGGGGAGCGGGGCAGGTGATCGAGGAGGGGCGGTAGATCGGGTGGGGGAAGAGGTGATGCTAGCCTTGGGGGCATCGGGGACCATCAGTAGGGCGAAAGAGTTCGAGGTACGCATGTCCTCGCTGACCTCCTTACCCTTGTTGGAGGAGGGAACTCTAGTGCGTGATGGGGATTTGGGGTGCTTCTCAGTACCCTTCCTCACCCACTAGGAAGTGGCAGGGGCAGGCTTAGCCATTGGGGGCTTGGTAGGCCTGCTGGGTCGTGGGGGCGGGGGCGGTGCAACAGTGGGCTGCACCGATGAAACCACAGGTCGGGAACCGGGAGGCGGTTTCGCGCGTCGCCCCTGGGTGTCGGAGATAGCGGCTGAAATATAATCATCGTAGGCCAAGGACGGGAGGTATTCCTCCTCCGTGGTGGTGGTTTGTGTCGCCTTTTGGCGACATGTATGTAGGGTGTGTCCTAAGACAGTGCAGTGTGTGCAAAACCGCGGGAGGTTTTCATATACTACTGTCTGTCGGATCATCTCATCCCCATTCCGGATCAGTATCATGCGGTGTAGAGGGGCGAGTAGGTCGACCTCGACACATACCCAGGCATATCCAGGACGGCTAAAAAGTTGGACATCTTTGTCCGCTCGTATGAAAGTGCCGACCGTACTAGCTAGAGATTCTAAAGCCGCGGGTGTAAACAAATGTGGTCGCAGGCCAGGAAAGCCTATCCACACCGGGACGGAATGGGGAGAAACATCACGTGAGTTCCCTGACTGCTCGGCCACCCAGCAAAAGGTATGCATCGTGGAGTCCTTGATCGTCCATGTCGTACGGCTCCAGGCCCGTCGAAAGTCATCCTCCAGCTCGAAGCGAATGAGTACACTCCGGTGATTCCGTGCTCCAATGACTACCGATCCAAGGAAGTTGCCGGGTGCTGCGTATACTCTCGTGATGTCCATTTTGTCAAAGTTGACCGTTTGGTCAACGCTGATCGTTTGGTCAATGCTGACCGTTTGGTCAACGTTGCCCCCATGGTCAACGTGGACCATGTGGTCAGTGGTGACCGAGGGGTCGATAGGGATCGGATGGTCGGCGGCCGACCGGTTGACTCGGTCGACGTTGGCCGATTTGACCGGTTGACTCGGGCGACGAGGGGCCGAGTCAACCCAGTAGATTCGGTCAATGATGACCGAGTCGACCTGGTCGACTCGGTCCCGCGTGACCTGATCGAACGGGTCGACCGGGTCATTCCCGACCAGGTCGACTCGTTGATGAGTCACCGAGTCGACCGGGTCGAGTCGGTCGTTCGCGACCCGGTTGACTCGGCCAGTAGATGCCGAGTCGATCAGATCGACTCGGCCTTTACTAGAACGTTGGTCGCGTGCTGAGTCATCCCAGTCGACAGAGTCGACTAGGATTGACCCAGGTGACGTGGCATTCGGGCTGCGGGGGTGGTGGGTGCCCGAAGACGTGGCTGCATCGCAGCCTTCTCTCGGGTGGTCTCTCGGTAGATCGGATGGCAGAGATAGGTGAGAATGGTAAAAAATATCAGGCGACGATGACGACGATAGGGCATTTAATGCTTTTTCGTCATCTGAGAGAGTGGAATAGTCAAAAAAGTCGGGCGTTGGCGGTTACTTGACCGCCAACGGTCCGATTTTTTGAACTGCTGGGATGTCCACCGTGGGTCCACCATCCGGACCGTCCGCGGTGCGACACCTGTCGACACCAACGGTCCGGATAAGCGGACAAATTTCACCCGCCGTAATGATGGTGGACGGCGGCGCAAGAACGGGAAGTTTTTGGGTTTTTTTTAAATTCGCTTTTTTTTGTTTTTCATTTTTTCCCTGTCGTTAAATCCATCCAAGCGGTCGCTATCGACGGCCTGGATGGACACACGTGGGATAATATCCAGACAGCCCGCAGCTGACGTATTAAACACGTCAGTTGTGGGGCTCGGCTGGTCCCGCGGGCTGCTCGACGTGCGTGACACGTCAGGTGGCCAGCTAGGATCCGCCACTGACTCAGCAGCCCGCATGGGATTGCGGGCCGCGCTCTTCTTTTTTTCTGATTTTTTCGGCGAACGATGAATAAAACGAAGATTTCACATGACAAAAATATATGAAATGTAAAACTGAACGTACCTTAAGATTCTTCGTCCCGAGACGAACAATTCAAGCCTGAATTTCACGCGATTTCGTGTAGTATATCGTTCAAATTTTGAAAAATAAAAATGGAAATGAAAAATTACCTTTGTACTTCAAATTTCTCCAGAACGAGCTATACTGATCCGTTTGAGGCAATCTTTGAGTTGATTCCAATAGATTTCAGCCTTCCAAATCCAATGGACCAGTTTCAGCTCGATCCGAGTTCAGAAGCAAAAGTTATGAGCAAATCGCCGATTTCGGGGGAGTTTCATGAAGAGGTTCCCTTCTCTCAAGCCGTCACTATAATTAAAACACCAGTGTAAAGCAGACACTTACTCATGACAGAATCATAACAGCATCAGCAAAGTATGAAATTAATCACCTAGGCATGGATTATATATGTGATTTCTTGGATCCTTTGTCGACATGAATCAAGATGCTTATGTGTGCAGTCTCTAGATATATCCAAGCAGTCCATGGTCATCCAATCTCTTCTAATTGCCTTGACTAGCTCTGTTTAACCTCTGTCGTCATCGTTACGTGGTCCCAGTCTCATCGGGAGTGGAGTAGCGTTGTGGGGAGAAGGTAGAAGATGGGGAAGGTCCCTAAACAATTCTGGGATCGGTGAATTTCATTTAGGACCTTTATCTAATATTTAATCTAAATAACCCCTTAAATTAAGTATTTCTTTCAACTTCAAAAAGTCCATTTGCATGTTACCTTCTAGGCCCATGTATGAGTCTAGGTAATGGCTCGAGTGGCCTATAATCTTTATTGGCATTCTAAATTAATTAAATATATCATGATATAGATTAATTAATGTTGCATTATTTTAACCCAAAAGATAGGTTTAGTCTCCAACTAGTGGGGGGCCAAGCTACACCTTGTGCTCTAGAAGATACAAAAGATTGTATATTGACTCACTCGTGGAACATGTCCGTCATCAGTTACCATGAATGTATAGGCTGCCATCCACTCGATGCTCCTAAGATGATTAAGGGTATGGTCAACTGTCAAATCTTAATCGGTCATCCAAGTCAACTATCAAACCTAGCCGGGGGCTAAGGTACACCTTGTGCTCTAGAAGATACAAAGGAGTGTATATTGAATCACTCATGGAACATTTCCGTCACTAGTTACCATGAATGTATAGGTTGTCATCCACTCGATACTCCTAAGATGATTTAGGGTATGGTTAACTATCAAACCCTTATCGGTCATCAAAGTTAGTAATGATGCATTCAGAAATTATCAGAGAACTCTTCTCAAATATTAGATAGCCTTGGCCAAGGACTTCATCCCATCGGGCTCCTTGAGTTGTCTACTCTTGTATCAAGGGTGGACGATTCTATCTTGACAGGTCAACCATATTTGTGAACTTCTTGGTGCACCCAAACTAAGTTTGTTTAGAATTTTATGATCACAAACTCGTACCTCCGTCAAAGTACAATCATCCATTCACAAGACGTCTTTGGTGTCTCAGGTCTAAGACCCCTTACACAACTGCAATGTGGACAAACTGATTAACAATTTGGTATAAAACTATTTAAGAATTCAGAAAAATCAACTGGGTGAACTCTTTCTACTAAAGAGCACCCACTACATAGGCTTAGTTTCTCTACACTAGAGCCTACGAGTCTGGCCATATTCTATGATACAAGGTAGATAATGTTATTCTATCTGGATGCTTCGATGTCCTCCCATACTATCCTTTTAGTATGAATATTTATATTACATGCGTTAAACCTAATGATATTTATTTTATTATTCCATCAGAATTGACTTAGTCTGATCATGTATTTATGCACTTTATTGGAAGCATCACACTTACACCATAATGAATACACTGTATTAGTGAACATGAAATGTGATATAAAATATGTGGTTGACTTGCCAACCACCTATAATTTGATTAGTTGCACGTGAGAGGGAGCTTTTGCTTTAATCTATGTGATACACTAAGCACATGTTAACTAACCACTCAAAATGTGCTCCTGTAGTCTCCAAGTTTTGTGCCAGCCATGTATATTGTAATGTGGGTTTGCATCCACCTTTTATGGGGGACCGATCACATCTAGAGCTAAATCATTATATGGACCATAATGATAGATGTAATCAAGTACTATCAAGTACTCACGGCCTCAAGGGAAATATGAATATACACATGAAAGATAAAATGCATTTATTATTGATCTCGATGTTATCAGTTTTTACCTTTTAGTAAGCGACATTATAATGGATATTCATGGGAAAACTATTGAGTAGTAAATATTAAAATAGTTAATATACAGCTTTAAAGGGACAATGGAGGATTTATGATCAATAAACTAAGCTCCAGTTTTAAACCCCCTTACCAATCATACACAAAAAGATAGATACCAAGCTTGAATTCAAACCAATTCAATAGATGAGTTGAAAAGACATATTTAAGAAATCATACTAACCTGTATTTTATATGAAAATTTTAAAACATAAAATAAATCCACATTAAACTCTATAGTGGATTTTTTAAGCTTTTGTTACTTCAGCACATGAATATTATGGGGAGGTGACATCGTCAATCGGATAATAACCTACGGAGATGTAACTATGTGGATGCGATGTCCTAGGTGGGAGTACATGCAAGCCCCGACGTGTGGGATTCGCCGAGTTCCAAAACTCTGGGTGAAGACCAGTGATGATGCCAATGGCCTCTTGACCCTCGTTGGAGCGACGATGGCGACTACGACACCGAGCAAACTAGGTCCGTTGGCGCTCACACAAAATTGATGGGCTTGACCCGTACCTAAGAAGTCACTCGAGTAGACTCTCGCAAAGTGGTTTACCCTCTCACCTATTCTAACCCAAGCGCAATGGAGTGCAGTCGTAAAGCATAGACAAAAGATAAATTAATTCAGTGGATGGGTGGATTCAGTGGAGCTGTGCCCGCTCATGAGATGAGACACTGGAGAAGAAAGATGAGGCGGGGATGCAGGGAATGGCAGCAATGGCACCAGTTGCGGCGGCGACAGCGGGTGCGTGGCGGCAGCGGTGCAAAGCAGCAGCGATGCAAGGCAGCAACGACACAAGGCGGTAGCGACACAAGGCGGCAGCAGCGTGAGGCACTAGCAGTGCAAGGCATGGCAGTGTGCAACGCGGCAGAAACATCGTGACGAGGCGGTGGTATTCCAGTGCGCGGGCGCGTCAGCAGCGGCACACGGGTGCGATGTCAATGGCGTGTGCGACGTAGTTTTGGTGGCAGCGACCCGATATGCAACGTGGTGATAGCGACACGAGGTGACGACAGTGATGGCATTCTGGAGCATGGGTGCAATGGTGGTGGTGTGCAGGATCGGCGAGGACAGTGGCGCGGCTCGTCGGTGGTGACGACGGGTGTTGGCGGCATAACAACAGCAGGACTCAAAAGCGGCAACAGCGGTGCAATGACGCACATCGACGGTAGTGTCCTCAGCAGTGTCCGCGGCAGACAATGGCACTCTAGCAGCATTAGTCACAGCACTCAGGGGCGGTGCAAAAGCACGGGCACTAGTGGCCTGAACGCGTGTGCACGTAGACGACAGTGATAACGGTGGTGGGCGCCGGCGGTGGAAAACATCAGCAGTGCCCTAGCGACGGCAAGGTCGACGGCAAAGGCAGGTAGCGGCATTGGTGAGCATTGGAGGTGCCCTAGCGGCGACGAGGTCAACGATGATGGCAAGCGATGGCGTCTAAGACCGAGACGGTGTTGGCAAGAGACGATGCCGACAGGAGATCGAGGGGGCTCGGTGTCGACATTGGTGAGCATCGGAGGCGTTCTGGAAGCAGTGAGGTTGATAGCGGTGGCGAGCGATAGTGTCAGTGAGCGACGGCGGCGTCAGCGGATGACAACAACGATGGGCGGTCGTTGGGCTCGGTGTTAGTGAGCGACGGCAGCGTTGGTGGGTGACGGTGGGCGGTCTTCGGACTCAGGGTTGGCGTCGGTGACCATGCCAACGATGGGGACTGGCGTTGGTGTCGGCCTGGTGGCGAACGGTGGAGGTTCGGCAGTGGACCGACGGTTGCGGTCATCCCTCCCCGTCCCCTCTCTCTCTTTTGTTTCTTTTTCCTTTTTTTTTTTCTTCTTCTTCTTCTTCCTCTCACACGATCGTGGAGTGGAGTGGGTCCCTTTCACAAAAATAACTTTGACTTTGACCAAGTTGATAGGGCGCCCACTCGTTCCCTTATATAGGAATGTTAATGGGCCCCTTGAAAGAGGTCCAACAAGGGGGGGCCATTAGACATAGGGGCCCCCTTAAAAACCCAAAACATAAGAAAAAAACACATACAAAAATAGAAAGCGGGTGTCAAAAGGAAGGGCCTTGTGGGTGGGGATGGCGCGAAACATGTTGAAACTTACGACGATGGGCATGTCTATGCCTTCGCCTGGGTGTGCCAGTCAGGATGGGCTCGAACCGACGGCTGTCAACGACAACGATGTGGACTACGACGACGTCTTTGATGGAGTGGGACTGCTCGCTCCATGAGGAAGGAACTCTTTCCTTCCCTCATAGTGTCTGATGTTGAGTATATATCACTGTTAACTACACATTCTTGAACTAATTATAGTTGATTTATATTTTTTGAGACCTACAAAATAAGTATTGAAGATAAAATTCAGCAAACCAAGATCATGTGATGACTTTCCATTCGTATTTTCATACAATTCAGATAAATTCAGCAAACTCTAACACTGGATTAATACATGGACCCCTGAGTTACATTTCCATAAAATTGAATAGTGAAAACTCTATTTTTTGACAGAGAAACTTCAATATATCAGATAATTTATATTAATGTGATTCAAAAACATCATTTTATCACCATAATAATATCCATATTCTTCATTCCCTCACTCATTTCTGGTTTGAACATCTCCAATCTCTAGCTTTACAGTCAAGATGGTAACATGCTTGAATTAGAAAAAAAAATTGAAGAAAGAACGAAGATATTCCTTTGATCTTTCCATCTATTCATCAATGTAGATTATTTAATTTTGTTCATCGAGAAAACCTAGGTTTCAATTAGTGTCAGTCCTAAAGTATGAATATCTAGAGGAGCTTATTTCAATCAAAATAGTTTTTCCACAAATAAATTTGGGACCACATCTATAGTAGTGAAATGAGGCTATGTAATAATTTGGGTATGGGAACTTATTTTGTTCCATGTTAATTCATCAATAACCATGTGAATTACATTTCGTCCCATGTCAGTACTCAACCTTTTAAGTACCGTTAGTTTTGTTAACATTTTGTAATGAACAATTTATTTCAATTCACGTCCAAAAGTATAGCATAAAGTTATAACCAGTCTGATGGAGCAAAATATCAAGTCTATCTAAATCTATGATTTATGAGCACAATTGATAGAAGCAAAAACAAGAGAGATATATACTTTTTACTTCATATAATGGCACATTTTTAAAAAACTTCTATATGTGGATGAATGAATATTTAATTAGATACATATAAGTCTCTCCTTAGATATAGGTTCCAATCTGTTGTCCTTTTGACTTCATAAACTTTCAGTTTCCTGGGAAAAGTAAATATCTGACGTGGATACATTTTTAAATTGTAATACATTCATACTAAAATGGAGTGGGTATCTAATAGGAACATTTAGGAGTCTAATAATTTTTTAATATTTATAATTACCCCCCAAGTAGATTTCTCAAATCATAGTTTAAAAATTACATTCTAACCATTTCATCATGATACAATGATTTAAATCTGCGACCATGTTATGTAATCAGACTGAATATCTATTATTCTGTAATGATCCCTCGTTTCTGATGTAGATGAATTTAACATACCCAAAATATTCAGTTTGTTTTTTTAGCCAAAAGAGTCTCATTATTTAGTCCAACCAGTGATACATGAAGAGTCTGCGTAGTTAAATATTGTCGTCTCACCAAAATACATATTTTATAAAATTTACAATTATTATATTCATTATAGAACCTGATCACAGGTGACTACAAGTCTACAACACTTGTTTTTATTATGTGCCATAAAAACTCTTTAAATATGATTTAAAAATGTAAATTCTGCTGAAAAATACATATGAGCTCATAAACATTCATTATTTAGGGGTTTGGCAGTATGAAATCTTTGTCGTGAGAAATACATTAAGATTGTTCAGGAGAATGAGTCATCCAATGAGAAACCAACTCGCCGAGCTGTCAGCTCAGTCACCAGGGCCGATGGGATCTTAAATGAGATTAGCTAGCAATAATCTGACACATACCGTATACTCACTAAAGAGAAGAAGCAGTCAGGATTAAATCTAGGTTCAAACATCGATAGTATTAAAGATAGAGGGGTAGGATTAAAGCATAGATATGAAACATTTCACGGTTAGGATTCACTTCAATATAGCCATAATAATCAGGTATAATGGTTATGATCAAAACATAAAGTTTTCTATAGTAAACTACTATATTGTATATAAATATGAACAAATGTTAACATTACGTTTGCAGATAATGAAACAATCTTAACCACCTTTCTTGGTTGTTCTTTTTGTCCTCTCTCTCTCTTCTCCTTCTCCTTCTCCTTCTCCTCTATCTTAATTCTTGTTCCTGTTAATGCTCCAACCCCAGCTTCAAGAAACTTTTCAAAGATACCATGATTTTTTACGTTGTGTGAAGTTTGAGAAAGGGGCCGATTCCCTAGACATTAAAGAATGCACTATTAAATATTGAAGAGAACTTTAAGTGCATAGAGAGGGAGAGAGGCCAGAGAGTGGGAAACGTGGGAATAAAAAATTTTGTGGAAAAAGAGCTGAAAGTTAAGTTTAAGACAAATATCAACAAACTAGAGATGGAGATAAGAGCAAAAACAGGGAACAAGATAAGCAACGTATGGCGGAGAAATTGGAGAAAACATCTAGAGATTCACGGCAGGCGATAAGTGAGGGATATTCGAGGTTTGAAAATAGTAGAATTGCTGGAGAAGAAAAAAACTCTAATACAAGAGAGGCCACACGATGAATAATGTCTTTGCGGTGTCGTTCGGGTTTATAGGAATGCAGATGAGATCCGCCTCGCAGCAGATGAGATCCCCATTCCATAAACAACAAAGACTTCCTCAAGCTGATCAGAGGAGGAATCGAAACTTCCTTGGGATGCAAGGAATCAGAGGGTTTCCTGCAGTGAACACAATGCTGGCGCTGTATTCATATCGTGGAGACCCATGATACTCAAATAAAAAGGTTTTCTACATCGTCTTTACATGGTTGGAAAAATCATTAAAACTTGTACATTTAAGCTAATCTCCCTATTCTAGAAACTGTCTTTACCGTTTCACAAGTCCTCTTCACGACTCCCTATCTAGAAGCTGAGAGAATTTCACACAACATCGGAGGAGGGGACTGAAAAATTGGGGACAACCTAAGAGGAGTCTTATGTTTTCTCTGTGCCTTAAATAAGTAACGTGCCATTTTAGATAACGTTGCACGTTACAGATAGGCCATTACCGGCATCACACAACGTTTTATTCTGGGAACGTGAGTTACGACTCCTCTTAGGTTGAAGCTTTTAAGAAATACACTTGAGGCTTTTTATCTCTCTCTCTCCTTCGCTCAATCTCATTCCCTTCTGGCCTCTCTAAACGTAAGTTGGGAATCTACCGCAACACTCGACCCATTTGCTCGACAGATAATAAAAAGATACACAAACAATGATTAACACCGGGAGAAATTGAAGAGAAAGAAGATACAAGGAAGAGAGGGACACATGATAACGTTTGGGGGGGAGGGATGGGAAAGACACTTACACGTTGCAAAGAAGCTTTATATGCCCAATCAGGGCCCTCCCTTTGTTGAGGCTTGTTCGATGCTTTGGACGATGCCCTGGAGAAGGACCTGCAGGAATTGTCCAACGGCCTCGGGTGTAGACACCCCAAATGACTCCGCCGAGAACGACCACTCGATACGGCATCCTCCCCCCTCATCTTTCCCATAGACCTTCACGTTACCAATATAGCCTCGAGCCCCTATGTTGTTCTCTGTGACTTCGTAGCTGAAGGTCTTAAGAGCGTGGTCAATGGCGAGAAGCCTCTCCTTAACGCGCATGACGATCGGATCACCGCCTGCAGGTGAAGGGATAGGCTTCGTCTCACAGTACCTTATACAGCCAGGCTCTCCTGTACTGCCCTCCACGATAGTGCAGGAGGCCATGATAGGCGCAACCTTATCAAGTAAGGAAAAATCAAGAAAGCTCCATACTTGCTCCGCAGTCGCCCCTATCACCTCCGCCTCCACTGTCCCCCCTTCTCTTTCTTCTCCCATCTTCTCCCTCGCCCGGCGACCCACGCCACAGAAAGAACGAGAGAGCTGGATATATAGATAGCTGGGAGAGGGAGAGAGGCAATACGCTGAGTAAATTGGTTAGGAAGTTATGGTATCCTTTCTCCCCCTTTAAGCAAATGGGTACTTAACGAAGTATGTGTCATTGAATACATCGTGGTCATTCCAGAGATTAATTGTTTTTTATCTATGGTTTGGAGAAAGATCTAAACATGTGGGGGAACGTAATATTAAGATCATCACTTGGTGATTTTTCTCACGTCGCGATGGTTTTTATGATGAGCTTAAACTAGCTTTGAAGCGAATTTTAGTGATACCAACCCTAGTGGGCAACACGCTGTGGGGCCACCCATTGGTGCAAGTAGAAGCTTGAAGATGCGATATTTGCCATACACGGTGACGTTGCCCATGTGAGTTCTTCAACGCTCAGAAATATCAGTTAGCCCCACCCATAAAAACACACTACTTAAACGTGTGTAGAGGACCTGGCTCGGTATCTTGTACTGAATATACTGGACTGAACTGTATGGACACACTACTTAAACGAGGTCTGATAAATGTAAAATTTCAGTTCAGTTTCTGTCTCTCTCTCTCTCTCTCTCCTATCCTCCAGCTAACAAAATTCATGGAGAATTCAAGATTTCTCATCCACCACATCCGATATATCTTTAAAAAACAAAACATATGGGAGAGATGATAGATGACAGTATCTACTTTGTAATTTTACATTTCATGTACATGTATTTGTCCCTAAAAGAGATAACTGACAGATGCTCTTTGATGTTAGCCGTTTAACATATTGGCCCAAATAAAGTTCTCGGCCAAACTTTTATATAATAGATGTAATCAGTGCATCAGTCGCAGTCTGTAGGTGTTTTTATATCCGCCTATTTATAATCTGATAATTGAAGGACACAAGTTGTGCTGTCAAAATAACCTAAATTATCCAAAGATACATGTATGTTGATTCTTTGATTTGAAAACTTTGTGAGCGCTCTTGTTAGTGCTGAACGAAAGTGATGGGAAATGTTTAAAATTTCCTTCTCTCACTCTCTCCCTTTTTCTTTCTCTCTCTCCTTCCCTTGACTTTTCTTTTCTCCTCTCTCTCCCTCACGTTCGTTTTTCTCTTTCTCCATTCAGGCCTTTCTTTGACTTTTCTCCTCTCTCTCACGTCCATTTCTCTCTCTCCTCACCAAGACACTTTCTTTGATTTTTCTCCTCCACTATTCTCTCTCTTTCTGTCAACTCTTTCATCCTCTTAAACCAACAATCCCACATCTTCTTTCTAACACTCTCTTAAACCATCCACGGTTTATTTTATTTCTAACTGCATGCTTTCTTTTCCTTTAAAAGGGCGATGAGCCTTTACATAAGAACACCTTTGCTTGAGAATTATTTTGAAGTTTTCTTATTAGAAAAGAGGGATTCTCTGATGGTCACAGCTATTGTGGCATCTCATCTTCAACATTGATCAGCTCCTTGTTGGTTCCTCCCTCCCTTATCTTCCTATGTTATCTTCCTAACATCTAACCCTTGAACTCATTGTTGACACACCTTCATCTCATTGTCGATTCATTGTCTAATTTTATCCCTTCTTCATATCTTAATTCATTCTCTCACCTTATCACATCTACTTTGTGAGTTCATTGTCCACACCTCTACCTCCACCTAAACGCTTCTCACGCCACATGTCAACATCTTCTCTTGCCAACCAAATCTTTCAATCTCATTATATTTGCTTCGTACACCTCATCTTCTCATTCACACCCGTCTGTGGAGCTGTAGATCAATGCTAATCAAGGCCATTCAACATCAGAACAATTAAGCTATTGGCTCCCTTCTCCAAGGTACCTTGTGATGCCCTAAATTTGATATAATAGTCGGTTCATGATAATTGTTGATTTGCTATGAATGATTTTTGACTTATGAATCCATGTGTTAAACTTTGATTGTGTATTTCAAATATTCTGTTTACATTGAGTCACAGATAATATATTTAATTCCCTAGCTTCCCTTGTTTAATCCTTGCTTCACCAGCTAATCCCTCCTCCAGGACTATACCCATTCAAATCACCCTCAAGGAATATTATTTTAGTATCAATTGACATTAATTTAAAATTTTGAATATTATTCACCTGATTTTTCAACTTAACTTAAGGTGACAAGATCACTTACCTTATGAGTCAATCTGAATCTCCATATCAACGAATGATATCCCTTGACTTTACCTCAAATTTATGCAAGGTGCATGCCTATGATAAAAGGTCTGGTTAATATAAGATTATCATGCCATGACATAAATTGCACCATGCAAGGGAGCTTGATACTTTATTTACACATCAATTGCCAATTTAAATATAGTACAAAACTGAACCACTCAAAATCATAATTGGAAACACTACATGAAATATGGCGCACAAAATGTTCTCAATGTCTCGCTCAAGATAAACGTGTTAATGCATCACTCAAAGAATGTCTCTGGATATACGTCAACAGTCACTAATTTAGGTTGGTGGTTGTATAATACTTAAGTCAGTTTGGTCACTACATTTAATTTGGTTAATATAAAATGCCGCCATTGTCATTACTTTGTCTGGATCACATCATGAACGGAGAGGGACTAAGAGGAGAAGGCTGAAGAAGACGAAGAGCCCTGAAATATTGTAGCATCAGTGAATTTCTTCCAGAGCCATCTACAATTTATACAAAGTGGTATCTTTTTCATTAAAACTCCTAAACTTTAAGTATATCTTCTGATGTCCAAAAGACATTTGTGTATGGCCATCTAGGCTGATGTATGAGTCTAGTTAACTACTCATATGACCCCAATAACCTTTATTTGCCTTGCAAATTAATTAAGTATATCATCATATAGATTAATTAATGAATGATCAATTTAACTCAAATGATAAGTTGAGTCTATAACTTATATCGTACCAAGCTAAACCTCGTGCTCTAAAAGGTACACAAAAGTGTGTATCAACTCACTCATGGAACTTGTCCGTCAATGGTAACCATATATGTATAGTCCCTTATCCTCTTGAAGCTCATAGGATGACTAAGGGTATGGTCAGCTGTCAAACCCTAATGGGTTATCAGAGTTGGACTTCATTATAAGCATCACAAGTGCACTATAATGAATACATTTTATGAGGGAATATGGAAAGAGATATGAAATGTGTGATTGACTTGCCAACCACATATATTTGCAACACTCCATATCGTAGCTACCTCTTGCTTTGTAAGGTAATTCTTAAACCCTTCTAGAAATATTAATTGGCATCTTATTAACTCACATGATTAGCTAAGGTATCATCAACTGAACTGCCTTCACAAAAGAAATCTTTGATGTAGGAATTTTTATGATTATGATGGAGCATTTTTTCCCTCCAGGATTTTACTTTCCAGGTATTAAATACACCATTAATGATGATATGTAAATAATATCCCAAATCAGATTCAACAACAAGAGATGTTATCCTTATTTGATAAAAAAAATATTGAACCACCAAATACAACCCATAATGCAGCTCTAATGTTTGTAATTAAATAATAATAATAATAGAGTGCAAAGGAAAATGTCATATTAGGATCATAATCTATTACTATACTGCCCCTTCCACTCCAATTCTTAGGTTGACTTTGGATTCCCCATCAACATTTAGCTTTTACATGGGCATGGTGGCTGACACCCAACAAATGAGGGTGACATGATATATGGAAGCAATGTGAAACTGTAAATATTCAAGCTTAGTATCCTGTTTAGCACTCTTGTACATGTGATTTTTGTATGTTTGATAAGGTGTTTCATAATCTTCATCAACTTTTGAAAACATTAAATTATGGACAAATATCCACTAGTCCCACTAGTCCCATTATCTCATTTACCAAAGTTCCCAAAGTAAAAATATGGAAGAATAATGTAAAAATCTTTTCTTTGATTCTTAAATAATATTAAATCCCTTTGGAAGGGATAAATCTGACCTTGTTGGGATATCCCATGTTTTCAGATTCCCCACCAGGTATGGATCACAAATTGGCTAGTAAAAAAAGATTTTCTTGTTCTTCTATCAATATGATGCTTTTATAAAATAAAACACATCTCCTAATGCAACCTTCCCATTCTTTTTCTAGACAATTTTTAACAGAAAATATTGGCTCCTAGAAATCCTGAGAAATCCTGATCATGTGATCCTTCCCCATATTCCTAGAAATCCTGATTATGTCCAATTTGTCGACCACTACAACATTTGATCCATTTCCAACCATATAATCTTGAAATTCTGGGTTATATGCGATTGTAAGTACTCTATTGGATGTATTGAAGGACTTCATTCTAAAAATCACACCAGCCTAACAATGAATAAATATATATGTCAATGAACTTAAATATTAAATAGAAGTGTGATTGGTTTGATGGCCACATGATATATATTATGTCTCTTTATTGTATCTACACAAATCTTTATTGGATGAATAATTTAATATTCTTAATTGTATAGCTTTATTTGCATTAGTTATTATTTATGTGTTCTGTGAAACTTAAAATTGTCAAATATATTTTTAGAATTATACTATGATTTTTATTGATTTGAACTATATATTTATGCCACTCGAGGTGTTATGACATTGAACTTTATAAAAGTGGAATTGTTTATTAAATTATTTAAGAGGATTATGATTCTTCTGATTTTACTTTGATACCCCTACGTGTGGAAGACTGACTTATCTAGATTGGGGTAAATGAATTACCACAATAAATATACAGCTATGGCAACTGATGGACCTCCCTAGTCTATATAAAAATCACATTATGTCATCATAATTTTCAATACAATGGATGACCTATAATTTTGATTCTCACACTGTTTCAAATGCATATGCATATTTTGTGTAAGAAGGAAATGTCAACTTTATTAACAATAAATAAGATGAACGCACTACATATGTGGCATCCAAAAATCTAATAGTTAATATTTCCAAAAATGTGACTGTAAAATGAGGAAACACATGAATGTTTGGAATTTTGTGATTTGTGAAATGGAACTTAGATAGTAAGTCACATGTTTAGAGAATTTGAGGATTTTTTTCACTTGTAGGCATAAATATATGGCAGAATATTTGGCCAAACTGAGGATCCTACTGACAGTGGGGCGATCCAACACGTGGATGCACAAGGAGATAGAGGAAAAGTCAATAGCTTAGAATGATCTGCTTCAAAGCATTATATATGATGATGTAGAATGATTTTAGAGTTGAAATTATGGGGCCAGCTTTGTCTATGTCTCTCTCCTCTATTTGTGCCTAACCTTGGATCTATAAATATACCTCAGATTTATGTAAAAGACATCGTGGAAAATACTCCTATCTTAGTAGGCCGAGTAAACGAAAAATTACATCAAGATTTTTTAGTGGAACTTTTTTATTGGATTTGTAAGGCAAAAGAGAAGTATAGAAGCTCTCTTTCATTAAAAATCACCATGATCATATTGGAATATAACCATCTATGGGCAATTACTGACATTTACGTTGGCATATTATTCTTAACACCTACCCATCCACATCCATCCATGTCAGTCTATCCATATACATTTCTTCACATCCATCTATCCATATCAATCTCTGCACATACAACCATGCCCATCTATCCACTTCCACCCCAATATCAACCATCAATATTTTTCCATGTATCCATATCATCCATCCACATTTATGTATACATCCACTTTCATCCGTCCATCTGCTCATTTGTCTGTCCATCCACAACCATCAAACTTTCACTTATTCATTATCCACAGATAAAAAGTTATATATCGATGAATTGTTTCATATAACTACGCCTAGTTATCACCACCTCCTAATGTCGCCATGTTTTTTATATCACACTGTATATCTTCTTAGCCCCTCATCACCATTTAAAAGTTATTGATTCCCCAGCCCTCGTTCTTTATGGAGGCAATCCTTGTTCATCATTATCTAAAGATATTCTTTTAAATTCAAAGCCTTATATAAATTGTATTTGTAATCAATTATCAACGAAAAGTTAGCCACCCAAAATAGAGTCTATTAATCAAGTATCATTTTCTTAGCAAGAGAAGATAAGTTATTTTATCCTTTTATGTCAATCCTTATCAAATATCCAACTATTAAAAATGTTACAGGGTACATGTTTAACGATGAATGACCATTCTAATAAGATATCATTATAATTCTATAACCATTTTAAAAATTTGTGCAAGAATAATATTGAGTATGATTCTTATGATTCAACTGTTATGAGATGTGGATGTGTCATTGGTATGAAGGCCATATAATATGAATATAAGATTTGAGTTTTATTTTAAGTTTATTTATATTCATTTTAGCCATATAATATGAATAAATGCTCTTTTTAATTTTAAGTTAGTGTAATTTGTTTGGTTTCCTGTAGTAAAGCGTATGAAGCTGCAAATTCAGATAAAGAAATTTATGGATATCAAGTTGCTGATCTTTGTAGCTTGTGAAACTCAGGGTCAGGTAAACCAAACTATCATATTTTCCTATATCTTCAGTTTATTTCAATAGGCTTGAATGTGTGTGTGTGTGTTCCAAATATTAAAAAATATATGTATGTTATAATAATCAACTGAAGTACTGAGAACGTGTTTTAATAAGAAATAAGCATATAATGTTGGTCGAATGGTTAAAGATAACCCAGATATAAATCATTTATATTTATGTCCTACTAGATCTATATCAAAAGTAGATAAACTTAATTATGTTATCCATTTGGATATCACGAACTATAATAGGATAATATTTATTATGAAATGAGGAAATTAGATTACAAAAGAATTACAACGCATAGGTAGATTGGAGTATTATCTTAAAGAAAGAACAAGGTGAATATTAAACTTCCTGGGAACCTTATAAAAAGTTAAAAAAACATTTTTTTATTTGAACTAACCTCTCATTGATATATTGTCTCATCAAAATTGAAATTATTAAGTTATTTTCTTGTTCCTATATGAGTTTTTAAATTCTTTTAGGTTCATGTTCTACTCCAGGCATATATTTATCCGAATTAAATTTGCACATATACGACAAATTGTTTCAATGCGACTTCTTTTGCTATGATTTGTTATTAATTTTTCAATTAGTTTCCTGCCTTCCGGCAAACTATTTGATGCATTATACTGCATATTATAATGCATATCATAGATCCCCCTTCTTGATGAAGATCAGGGTAAAGCTTCATAGAAAAAGTAGCCTTTATCTCCTGGAAAAGTCTCTCTCCTCCAAAATCGACGACTTCACCATAACTCTTGCGTCTAAGCTAAGATCAAGCTGAAACCACTCCCATTGGATTTGGAAGGCTGAAATCCATCACAACCAACCCCAAAATTGTCTCAAACGGAGTAGAATATCTCATTTTCACAAAGATTAAAGATCCAAGATAAGTTTTCATTTTCAAAATTTGTTTCGCAAAAATAACTCCATTTTGGATCCCAAACTTTGCCATATCTGGGTTTGAATTGATCGCTTGAGTGTGCTGAATCGCACAGTACCATTCTCTTCCCTATATTTTAAATTTTTGAACGTGAAATTTATGTTTTAAATTATACATTGTCGTTGAATTTCTGGCGGCCCACAATCCAATGCGGGCTGTAGAGATTGAAGGACCTTTCAACTGGCCGTCCGACATGGCGGACACGTTGGATGGCCAGCTCAACCCCTCTCCAGCTCTAGGAGAATGTGAGCAGAGTTCATCAAACGTGTTACACACGTCAGATGAACTCTGAATGCCCAAGCTGGCACCCCGATCCATCCACACCATTGGATCTGACTGTCTGGATGCATCGAACGCACTTGCCAACAAGGCTTCTAACTCAGCCAAGTCAAGCCATGCTGACTTGGCAGAGTCAAGCCAAGTCGATTCGGCCAATTGCGATCGAGTTGACTTGGTCGAACTCGGCCATGTCAAACCTATCGTATCGGTCGACTTAGCCGGGGTCAAACCAGTTGACCCAGCCGATTCTTACAGGGTCGACCTGGTCAAATTGACCAAGGTCAAACCGGTCAACCCGACCGATTCTGACTGGGTCGACCTGGTCAACTTGGCCGGGTTTGAGTTGGTTGACCCGGCCTATTCTGACCAGGTCATTCCAGTATATCTGGTCGGGTCTGACCTGATCGATCCAGCTGATACCATATGGGTTGACTCGGTCGGCCCAACTGATCCAGACCGAGCCACCCCGGTCGATCTAGTAGATTTTGACAAGGTCAAATCGGTCAATCAGCACAGGTTTGTACAAGTCAAATCTGCCGATTCTGACCAGGTTGATCTAGTCAACCTGGTTGGGCCGACCCCATATCTCAGATCGACGCAAACATGGTTGACCTAGCCAAAACGGTCGCATGCTACCCGGTCAAACCGGACGACCCAAGCTGGTTCTAACGGGGTTGAATCAGCCAAGACCAACCCAGCCGACCACACCGACCTTGTCTAGGTCAACCATGTCACCCATTTGAGACACGCACACGATGGTTAGAGGGGGACTACTCTAGAAGAGCACTTATCTAGATCTTCCCCACAAAAGACCTGGGCGGCGAGAGTGGTTGGATCTTCACAGAAGGCTGCCACCCCATCAGGCCCAAAGATCAAACTTCTGCCCCTTTATGATGATAGGATTCCGACCAGCAGTTTCACCAAATCTGAGGGAGTGCAGCTCATTGCATTCTTCAAAGAGGAGGTCTCGGGAATTCTAGTACCATTTGGTTACACCCTGGTGGGCCGATTCGTTACTAAGTGCCCCCTCATCGATGACATCATCCGGACATACCTAGCACCAAGGCACTTTCTTGGATCGGTGGTCATCGGAGCTCGCAATCACAAGAGTGTATTCATTTGCTTCCAACTAGAAGCTGACTTCCGAAAGGCTTGGAGCCGCACCACCTAGATGATCAGTGGCTCCAATATGCATACCTATCAATGGATGGCCAAGTAGACGAGCAGCTCAAGAGATCATTACCCCCACTTTGTCCCGGTGTGGATAGGTTTCCCTAGATTGCGACCACACCTCTACACGCCCACTGCTTTGGAATCCTTAGATAGTGTTGTTGGAACATTTATACATCTTGACAAAGACGTACATCTGTTCAACCGCTCAGGATATGCTAGGGTATGTGTAGAGATAGATCTAGTCAAGCCCATTCATCGGATGATACTCATTCGCAATGGTGATGAGTTGATCCACTAGCCTATTGTGTATGAGAACCTCTGATAATTTTTTACACACTATATTCTTTTGGGTCACACTCTCCATACATGTCGCCAAAATGTGTCGTAGGCCACCTTGCCCTCCACGGAGGAGTACCTCCCCCCTTTTCACTATGATGAATACATAGTAACGACAAAGTCCACCCCCCAAGGGCGTCGCCCTAACCAGAACCTATCTCCACCTACACGGCCCATCCCCACACCACAGGGTGCGACAAGTGTACCGCCTCTCCCACCTCGAGACTCTATGTCGGCTAAGCTTATCCTTGCACAGCTCACACCCATAACTTCACAGTGGGTGAAGAAGGGCGCTAATAAGCGCCCTCATTCCATGACCCGGGATAAGGATCCTTCTCTTAGCAATCAGTTGGGCAAGGGTAAAGAAGTTAAGGCACCTACCCTCACCTCAAATACATTTGCCCTTTTGGATGTACTAGAAGGACGCGACAGACAAGATTGCACGGAGGTCGGAGTGCCCCTCTAGACCTACCCCCACCCGTCCCTCTCCATCCCCTCAGCCTACACCATCCCCCCTCCTCCCCCGCCCCTCATCTTCCTCTTGGCCTACACCCTATTGCCCCATATCATCCCTAGACGTTCATCATCCCACCCCTCACTATATCCCCCTGTTCTTCCATCACCCCAATCACCATCCCTTATCTCATCCCCTCCACCACCCCCCCTTGCCCCTACATCCTCCCGTCCCCCCCCCCCCCCCTTGGCCGCTCCACCTCCATCCCCTTCCCTTCTTTCACCCCCCCCATAGCCCTACCCCACTGTCTCATCCTAGCCATATACCACCCCCACGATATACTCACCTCCCTGTTCGACCTCCATCCATCCCATATCCCCTTCGATCGAGAGGAATGCTTGACTTATCGTCAAGCTTCACTCACCAGTTATAGGGATACTTGTGGGGATACTTGCACTCACGCTTCCATGGGAGAGAAGGAGAACAATGCCTCGATCTCTAAGGACTCAGACCTGGACACCTTCCTTCCTTCCGAACATCATTTGGATGCCCCTCATACACGTCGCATATATAACACCAAATCGAGGGTGCGTCACGCGAGCCGATAGCTTTATGATCCCAAGTCTTTTTTGGAATTGTAGAGGGATTGACAACCATCTAACCCAGTCACATCTCCTTTCTCTAATCAATATGCACAACTTAGGGATAGTTGGTCTTATTGAGCCGATGACTATATCGGATCATTCCCATTCCATTACGAGGAAACTCGGAATGGACCACATTTACTATCATCCTTCGAATAAGCTCTGGCTTTTTTGGAAGTAAGATTATTTGTTGGAATTACTTGCCGAAGGGACACAATATGCTACCTTTACCATATTGTACTCCCTGAAGCCCTACACGCTCACGGTAGTTTATGCCTCTCATAGACATCTAGTACGAGACGCCGTCTAAGGGGAACTCACTCAACATATCTAGGCCCATCAGCGGCTTGTTGATCTCCCCTTGTTTATAGCAGGGGATTTCAACTACATAAGGGCATACTGTGAAAGCCAAGGAGGTCGTCCTCCCAAGTCACGATCCATACAAGCGTTTAATGACTTTATTGAACAAACCTCACTTGTGGAGCCTCCCACAATAGGTGAGAAGAGGCCATGGTGCAATGAGCGCCAAGCATATGCACGCATGTTTGAACGCCTCAACTATTATTTTACAAATAGCACTGGGCAGATACATTGTACTATCATGATTGAGATCCTACCAAGATACTACTCAGACCACTCATTGATTCTCCTTCTCCCGGACTTGACTACTAGAGTTCACCACCCCCCATTCTTTCATAGCTTTGTGTACATTCATTGGCATGGAACGATCTCTACATTGCCTATAGAGAACTTCAGTTATAGACTAAGGAACTTCAAGTTTCCTCTAAAATGGTGGAATCGACATGTATTCAGAGACGTGCATACACCAGTCAAAGCACTCAAGATGGAGCTCATTGCTATCGAACGACAACTTTAGGATGCTTGGACAGACAAAGCAGGGGAGCGCAAGCCTCGGCTTAGTGAACAGCTTGAGGATGCCATGCGACGATAGAAGACTTTCCATCTCTATAAATTGCGTATCCAATGGCTGCGAGAAGGCGATAGAAACACATGTTTCTTTCATACTTCAATTTTTCACAGAGCATACTAATTATGCAACCCTATTAGGGATGCATTAACAGGACCCTACCCAACTAACGACAGCCGATGTCGCATACTTTAGTACACTCCTTGCTTCACAGCTGACTATTATAAATGAGGATTTACTAGATTCCATTCCCCAATTGGTGGCCGACCACGAAAATGCCCTACTTATGGCCCTTCCTACGAAAGCAAAGATCAAGGAGGTGGTCTTCTTCTTTTGTCAGAACAAGGCCCGAGGACCGGATGGGTTTTCAATGGAGTTTTACATAGCATGTTGGGATATAGTAGGCATGGACTTGGTGCTTGCTATCAAGGACATCTTTACGCGTAAAGTCTTACCTAGAAGTTGGAAATCCCCTTTTTTAACGCTTATTCCAAAATTGGACACTCCGACTTCTTTTAGAGACTTTTTCCCTATTAGTCTTTGTAATGTATGATATAAAGTTCCATCCAAGATCATTACAAATTGACTTGGGACCTTCCTTGATAGACTTATCTTGCCTGAATAGTGCAGTTTCATCAAGGGTTGATAGATCCATGACAATATCATGCTCGTTCATGAATTAGCCTAGTCACTAGACACTCATATTTGGGGCTCAAACATTATCATCAAACTGGACATGGAGAAGGCCTTTGATCGAGTTGAGTGGAAATTTCTTACCAAAGTGCTGCGTCTCTTTGGGTATACGGATGCATTCATCACTTTAGTGGATGCATGCATTAGAGAGAATCATTTCTCTCACCTGGTGGACATAAACTCCACTGGTTTCTTCACAGCCACGAGAGGTCTACAACAAGGTGATCCCATCTCACCCACCCTTTTCATATTGATGGAGGAGGTCTTCAGCCGATCGCTCACACGAATGATCACCCGTTGCCTCATCCAACCATATTTCATGAAAAGGAGATGCTCGATCCTCTAGCACTCTCTTTTTGCGGATGATGCCATATTTTTCCTCAATGGATCTAAAAAATGTATTACAGAACTTATGAGTATCCTCACCGCGTACGAGAGGGCTTCTGGCCAGCTCGTCAATGCCTCAAAGAGCAGTTTTATGGTCGTCCCATCCACCACTATAAAGTGCTCTCAGATTATCCAACAATAAACTGGATACTCGTGTGGATGCCTCCCTTTAGATTATTTGGGATGCCCTTTCTTTCTCGGATGTGCGAGACATCATTATTTTGATGCCTTGGTGGCCAAGTTGAGAAGGAAACTAGATGGATGGAAACTTTATTTTTTATCCTCAAGCGGTCGCATCCAGCTTATTCGATATGTCCTCATGAGCATCTTGCTACACACCTTAGCGGTCCATTCATTATCACTCACAGTCCTCCACTTTGTGGAGTGAATGTGCGCACGTTTCTTATGGTTTGGTCACCTTGTGGGAGAGCGTCGTCACCATTGGGTTTCTTAGAAGAAAGCTTTTTGACCGATGGATGAGGAGGGTCTAGGGATCAGACACCTTCAAGACATCCAAGACATGCTTTAGAAGAAGCTCGTGTGGCATATGTGTACCACGAAATCCACGTTGGGGAGTCTCATCTCAGCCAAATACGGTGAGTAGGCTGGTAGAGAGTTGGACATCCGAGGCCCTCGCAGATGGAGGGCTTGGCAATGCCAATGGCTAGAGATAGCCAATGTCACATGTTGGCATGTCGGTCAAGGTGCGATTAGCGCTGGTATGATACATGGCTTATCGATGAGCCTGTACCGCGCCAGCCCCACTTTACACCCCACCGACTACGATTGATCGCGGCACAATTGCTCACAGCTAACACACGCCTCCTCTAGGAACAGCATGGCCTCCCCTTAGACATGTTATCCTAGACCCAAAGTACTCTCATCAAGACCACTCACGACCGCCCTATTTGGACGCTTACCCTCGATGGGTCCATCTCCTACCAATTCTCTTGGGAGCATTTTTGTGAGAAATCCCGCACCAAGTACTAGGGTCACTACATCTAGCATCCAGTGATCATCACTCAAGTCTCCTTCTTCCTTTGGAGACTCATACATCGTGGTCTCATGTTTGATGTTTGAGTGACTCGTATCAATCACTCCCTTAGTTCATGTTGACAATGTTGCCCCGCATCTCCCTAGGCTGAGACTATGGAGCACCTTTTGTTCCATAGTGAGATAGCCCTAGACTCTTGGCATCAAATTACACATCATTTGTACCCACTACTGCATACCCCTTCTATTATCGCCACCTCCCTCTAAGTGAAGCCCATTCCTTCATGTCACCATAACTTACTTACTATGGGAGATCTGGAAAGGGAGAAATTATTCTCGTTTTGAAGGGATCCCCATGCAAGCATTGGATATCATGCAACGAGTCCAGCAATGGATACGATGCACTCACCATCTTATACCGCCCTCGCACGCTGCTCAGCCCTCGCATGCAATTTTCTTTGCACTTGGGGCATATCGGTGACCCTCACCCCATCACCATTCAGCTACAACTTGTCCATTGGCACCCACCGCCAATTGGCATCCTCAAGTTGAATGTGGATGGTGCGGCCAAAGGGAATCTGGGACCAACAAGAGGGGGTGGTATCCTTCGCGATCACACAGGGACTATTCTCTTCGCCTTTTTGTATTTGTATGGTATCCAAACCAACACAGCAGTTGAGGCTATGAAGATTCGTCATGGTTTGCTCCTGTGTAAGGTGCGAAACCTTCATAATGTCGTTGTAGAATCAGACTCATAGGTGTTAGTAAACATGCTTTGTGCAAGTACCTACTCACAGTGATGGCTGTAGAAAGTATGGTAGGACATCACACAATGTCGCCCTACTTGATTAGCATCCGACACCAGTTGCGCGAGGGCAACCAGACTACGGATGCCCTTTTGAACCATGCGGTATGCACTCAAGCCCCTTCTACTCTTTACTCCTCTTGGCAAGAACTCCCTCAGGCAGCTCGTGGTTTCAGCCGCATTGAGCTCCTTGGATTGTCGGCTCTTCGCACGTGCTGCACTATGTCAAAGGATAGACCCCGCGACTGGAGGCAAGAGCGCTCGCCCTCTCGCCTGACTAATGTTCTGCCACGTGCCTCAACAATACCACCTATTGACAACGGGGAGACCTCCACACACTCAATGCATCATCACTACTATAAGGGGACATGGGGAGATGTTGATACAAGCGCCCTTCTCCGAGCACCTGCCAGGTATCACTCATGTATCTTTTTCTTTTCATGCACATGGCGTAGACGAGTAGGATCCAACTATAATCAGGATATTTATGCTTGCTCCACGCCTATAAACGTTGATAAACAATCCACTTCATATATAAAATCCCCCTAGGTGGCGTCCAAGGTACAGCTGGATCGGTCTACGGGCACAATCACAAGGTTGGACGTACCTGGCACCGTGTATTTTGCCAATTAAAACAAAATAATGCATAATGAGATGCAAATAACCTTGATTTATAAATAAATTAATTAAGATGCACCCTCTAAAATTAGTGTCTATACTAATAAGTTAGCTCAAATTCTAAGGTGGTTAGTAAGGTAGAAAAAGGGATACTTCCATAATGGTTAAGTCAAAACATCCAATGATTTAGAAACCTCATGTCAAGAGATGCAAGGTACAAGAGATCAAGGCCAATAAGCTCTACATGAAGGAGGCCAAGACAAAAGGGACCTAAATCTTGTTTAGTAACATGAATATTCACTTGGAGGTGCGATGATAAATATTTATTCACATGCAAAATTATTTCATTAAATTGATTTGAGCAGTATCACCACTTATTCATACATCATCATCTATTCAAACATTATAGTGGATCCTTCAATCCTCTGAAAAAAAAAGTCCATTCAGAATAATGGTGTTATAATAGTTATTTAATTGCACCTAATTTCTAATTTAATATGGTTTGATTTCCAAATATAATGTAGGATGGTTTGGTTCCAATTTGGGTTTGATATAATAATAAAAATTCTTTGTTAGTGGGTGCTTAGGGCTTATAAAAAGATGTGGAAGTTAATTAGTACAACTATGGCATATTTTAGTTGGTTTTAACTCAGAAATGGTGATAACATTTATTGTATTTTTAACCTGAATAACTCCTTATTAAGTCTGTAATTTATATATCAATCCTGAAAGAGTTAGGGAGATGATTTCTTGATTTTTAGGAAACATGAAAAAGACTTTGGTCAAAGGTAGTGAAAGAGTTCTTCCTACTATGTGCAAAATATGTTGTCATCTGATCATAGTCACAACAAAAATACAGAACGCACTGTCCTTGGCATGTTTACAGAGAGGCATATGGTAAAATATAGGGTTACAAGGCACAACATGTTGTGCAGGTAGTAGCCTTACATGTGTTGTGCAAGTAGAACTGTCAATGCTTTAGCTTCATGAAGGTATGCTCTAGATGGGTAATGCGTAGTTGTGAAACTCAGAGGTGCAAAACCTTTTGGTGTCATAAATTTTGGCAGATTACATGGAAAGTAAAGTTTGACAATGGAATGACATGTTATGATAGCAATTCAAAAAAAAATGGTCATGCATAAAGAACAAGACAAATGTAACAAAAAGAAAGATTATTCGTCGTGTACTGAAGATTTTGTGGAGATAAATATTACATTCCCATGATAAAAAATCCATCCTTAGGCCTGAATACTTAACCAGACTAGCAATATTACAAGGGAAAGGAAAATCTAACATGTAAATATAAATCAGTTTATACATGAAACCTAAACCAGGTGGATCAACTTAGAGACAGTAATAATAGTTGTCGTAAGGGCTGGCTTCTGTCTGACGCATTCTAGAATTAAGAAATCGTGAATTCTATAATGACAGTTGTGGAAAGTACTTATACATAGTACTTCTATCCCTCTATCTTTTTGTATTCCGTACCATGGTATTTCTCACTGCTTTCCCCTTTTTCCATACCTTCAAGAGTTGAATTAGATGATTCTCTTTGACAAGGGAATTTGATGGCTAGTACATAGAATGATCATATCCATCTAAGCTTCATTTGGAGTCTGATTTCCATTCTTATTCCTTCGTGTCCCAACACATGCCATCAAACTTCTTATTCACGTCCAATATCCCATTGAGAATTGGTATTTATTTTCTAATTATAGCCGCCAGATTATTGTGTGGATAATGGTAGAAAATGTTCATCAACCATAAAACTTCTAGAACACTATGAAGTAATTGATGATTTGTTATCATACCAGTTGAAGATGATGTCATAATATTGTAACAGATGTGATGCTCGAGGTGGAAAATCATGGGATGTAATAGGTCACTCACATAACTCTTCAGTGTACATGAGTAATGCATAAGACATAATATTTAAATTATTTAATTAACAGTGACATAGTACGATTACGATAAGGCTGAAAACTGAAGAAAAAATCTATTGTTATTAGCAATTTTATGTGTATGCCTAAAGTTGGAATAAGTCTAGATTATTTTTTACTCGAAGCTTTACATATTTCCATTCAGAAATCTGGACTTATAATTGATGAAATTATATTTTTTTGAATTCTTCCTCATGTAAAGTATGAATATTTAAAAATCAGGATTTTTATTTATAAAAACTAAAATATTGATTATATAATATTTCAGGTAGGCCTTTTTTTATTCAAGTGCTCAACTGAATGACCAACATATTGTAACTAAAAAGTACATTTACTCACAAAGTGCGCATGGAGTTTGGACAAGATGTTTCAATGGCTAGGATTATATTGTGGCCTAAATTATCCAATGATATCCATTTTAGGATTCTATAATAATCATGGATATCATAAATAAAAGTGATTTGAATAAAACTCTTAAATGAGAAGATGTCATGCGAATACATTTTAATTATACTCATGGATATCATGAAGATTTTGAAAATAGATCAATAGTAAACTCTTAATAATTAGATATTTTGAAAATATAACATGATATTGTGGTGACTTAGAAATCGAAAACGTGTGAAATGATACTCCATTACCATTTAATTTATCTTGCTATCATAATTACTTGAGTAAAATTTAATAATTAGATATTCATAACAAAAACCAAATGAAAATCAGACGATCGATAATCGTTCAAATGAACCATATGACAAAGGGCCTTAGACATTAGTTTTCTGCCTGACATAAGACTTGTGGTTGGAAAAAAATACAAATTTTAACGATTTTTTATTGCCCCTTCTCTATCCACACATTTCCCTCTTTTTCCAAAGGCCCCTCTATCATGTGAAGATTATATGAAGATTAAGCAGGAAACATTATGTGAATATTATGTTAAGATTATATCATGACTAAGCATTAGTTGATATTAGGTGGAGCTTATGTGAATATTATTTAAATATTATGTGAACATTAAGCGTGAGTGGATATTAGGTAAATGTATAAAGTGCTCTTTTATGAATGGTAAAGGTAGTTTATGACAATTCAACCCTCGTTAAATGGATTTGATACAGTATCACATGGGTTGAGTCATCATCAGGTCTGCATAATTTCATATGGGTTGAATTATTGAACTTGCACATGCATTTGATAAGAGTTATAATAGCTATATTCCTGGATATGAAGAAAGCTGACATTTTACCATCTATCCAAATATCTGATTAAAAAAATCAGTTTTCAAATATACATTTCTTAGTGCTATTTTGAAGAAAATGATGTCAGATACCTACCAGAACTCTCAAAAAAAAATTCTATTTCTATTTCATGGATAACCTGCAATTTTGACGTTTATATTACAAGAATTTGAAAATTAACAGCAAAAGTTTGTCTGTGGTAGTTCAAAATTAAAGGAGTTACCCCTGCCTGTCTATCTCACTTATTTAATGCAGGTTACCACCTTCTATATCCCTAATTATTGACTAAGACCCTTCCCTTTTTTATGCCCATTTAGATATTCTCTGAGCCCTAATTTCACCATTCCTTCTCTTTCTCTTTGTAAAAATTGTACTACGATGAGCAAGTGAAAAACCTTTGTGAAGAACCCACAAGTATATTTTGAGGTTGATTTCAACATAAAAGTATTTTCTTACATGCCATAAAAACCCATAAGATCAAGAATGGTGTTATTTGGTTCAATTTTAATGATGTTCAAAGGAAAACACTATTGACTTTTGCCTTTTTTGTATCAGGAAATTTTGGCAACAATTTCCTCTTCTAGATATTCTTACTAATGGTTTCTGAGATTTTTAAAAAATTAAAGTGGTGCCTAAATCAATAAAAATCAATCGAGTCTTTAATCATGTTTTATAAGGCGTGAATGGAGAATTTAAATGCATAAAAATCTACCCTCTAAGAATCTCACAATCAACAACCTAGTCCATAAGAGCATCTCATGGAAATTATAAGAGTGTTTCTGAAATTTTCCATGAATACACGTGTTGTTCCTAAAGTCTATATAGAATTTTAAGTCATAAAATTTGGTGGAGGTATTTGATAACACTCAATGTAGACACCTAATCATGCACTTTTTACCTATTCAGCTTAATCAAAACGCCATTATACACGTGATATCTTGTTCTAAAATGACTAAATTAGTGCTTATAATGATTGTATGACTATTCTGGATCCTCTTTTATCCTTTCAGGTCTTTCTGAGCCCAAAATCGAGTAGAACGAGGAGAGAGAGAAGGCTCGAAGGGTTATGATTGGTCGACCAGAGACCAGGTCTCACGATTGGGAAGGACTATGGAGCTGAAGATCAAGGGGGGCAGTCTCATCCTTTCAAGCTCAATCACTCAAGCCTTAAAACTGTAAACTGGGCAATATAGTCTTTTCACGCTCCCTTACTCACGCCCTAAAAAATGAACTATAAACTTGGCATTTGGAGACGATGTAAGGGGTCCCCCTTTGTTTGAGAACTATCGAATAGTCTTGAGGTTTCAAAAAGAGTCTTGAGAAGTTGAGAAGTCCAGCGAAGACGGTGACCCTTGGCGTCCAACAGCACTGATTGGAGGCAAAAAACCCCTCCGACAGGCTCAGAAACCCCAGGTACGTGCGTTTGTGATGGTCAAATTACCGTTGCCTTTCATCGTAGTAAATTTCCGTTAACAGCAGTGACGCCGCTTGGGAGTGTGCACTGTGAAGGGTAAACGGTGAGAAGATCATCTGGAGAACGTTTAATAGGATCATTTTAGCATTCTAATTAGAACTAGAATAGCAATTAGCTCGTAATTCGGCATCACACATTCCCTCTCCTTCCTGCGGTAATCTCGTTTTTTTGTCACACGCAATTTGAATTTGAGGGACAGATCGTTTCATCTCATTTATAGGTTCATCCTCTGATCTCGCGAAAAATCCAAAATCAGGATTCCTAGATCGTATTTCTAAACACTAGCTCTCCGTGGATTCAACCCGTTCTTGCTGATATACTAACTAATCAATTATCTTAAGCGAGTTCGGATTTTACACATTTGACACATAATTGTATGAATTAATTTTTAGTAGTCAACGACCATACAAATGTGTTTTGTCAGTATTCAGAAGATAGCTCAATTCCAATATCAAAAGGTTGAAGACATTGATAAAGCTAATTTAATTGAATAATATGGACAAGGAGAAAAGGAGAAAAAAGAATGCAATAAGAGAAACATTTTTTCATATTTCAATATTAAAGCTACTCAAAATTTACATTCTTATATATGTTGGATATTTTTATCTCAATTCAGCTTTTCAAGATCACCTAGAATATCAGATAACTACTAAGCTGAAACTTGTTCAAATGTAAAACACTGTGTTAATCTTCATTTGAGGAAAATATTTGACATACCTCACTAAGATTAGCATTATTGAGATTGTGAGTTGATTTAATAATTACTTGGATTAAACTAACATCACTGTTTTATATCCATGAATTGATTTATGATCCAAACTTTATTATTTCTTTGGACCCATCCAAAATAGAATCTAGGCGTGAAATATACGAATTTTGAGAAAAGTAGTCATTGAAAACTTCTGATGTATGCAACAATACTATTAAGATTTTCCTAACTTAGTATAGGGTAATTAGGGGTTGAATCCACAAAGGGTAGGTAATGAGACAAAATATGTATAATTTAAGTTATTTTTATAAGTGTTTAATATGTTTTGTGATCTTCCGATAATTTCATTGGAAAATCAGCAAACAATTTGTTTCTGAATTCCGATCTTGTCTGTTTTCTAGGAATTTGATATATTTTTTATGAATAGACGTATGATAACACTTTGGTGGCACCGCGTGGCATTTGGTCGTGATTGGTGGTCCTTTACTATGTTGGTAAGTGTGTTGCTGACAGTTGACTTCGCTGGCTTAATTGACCAAGTTGACTCAGATTTAGGAGGAGTTCCCTGGTTCGGGCTGAGAGATGCAGTCTAAATGCAAGTAGGGTGGCTGTTCTGGTCCAAAGAGTAAAGTAGGCAGATTGACGTGAAGGTGTGCAGTGGAAATGGCGGTGGATTTTTTTGAGCATAAAAGGAGCTATAGGCAGAAATATTAGGATTAACTTTTTTTGTTTTTATGTTGATATTTGCTAATTAATGAAAGTGAAATTCAAATAAAGAGGTATATTTCAATATTATGAAGGTGAGATATCACACAAACCTCATTTTTTGTGCCAATCCTAGGCCGAGTGGTGTACCTCCTCCATACCTTTGGTCAACTTCAGCAAAATCTCAAATCTATACTCTTGGAAAATAATGATTGAATTATGGTAAGATGATGATTCACTTGTCTAGCTACAGCAAGAGAAAAATCCAAAGGTAACGTTATAAATGAGAGAGCACAACTTTAAGTAGAGAAACTTCAGTCCCCTGAGCTCTTGGACTTGGTTACAGAATATTGGAGGAACAATATGACTTGAAACCCAGTATTTTGATAGCCCAAATCTGGGAAATAAGTTCCAGATATGAAATGGGCTCAGTTCCACAAAAAACTATCTCTACTTGTCTTTGGTTTCTAAGTATTCTTAATTTGGGCTTTAAATTCACCTCTTTGTGCATTGGGCATCATGTTCTGGTCCAGTTCATGGCTGATGTGTCAACTTCTGGTCTGTATTGTAGCTTGAGATTCTATTTTTCTCCCATTTAACTCCATAAATGATCCGCAAAATTACTGGAGACCATGCATTTAAATAACATCAAGAAACTATGAGAATATAACAGCAGGACTTCAAGTAAGTTAAGCTGAGTTAGTCTAAGGATACTAATAAATACATACAATAATGGAAATTAAGACCTAAGAGCTTATTTCATGCAACTCTATATTTTTGCAATAAATAATGCATAAATTAAATTTTTTGCATGGATTTCATGAATAAGTAAGCTCATTAGCTTATCAAGAGGAGCTGACAGTCTGATTATCCATAGAAAACTTTGAGGGCTGATATTATTTTATTTCATTGATATCATCGTTAAAGTGTTATCTTTGAAATAATTTGTCATAGGAGGCCCCACACAAAGTGTGACTAGTTTGTCCCCATCCATTATATCCTCAGATAGGATAAAGTACTAGCCTAAGCTGTATAAAATTACGGTGTCTCCATATCCTTACTCTCATTCCCCTTATAGAAACGTTTTATCTCAATCCACCACAAAGATTTGAATTTGTAACAGTTATAGAACCTAATTCTTGTCCCCCATTTAGGTCAAACCATTGTCATATAATTTTTTTATACTCATAATTTGTTACTTTTGTTTGTTTCCTACCTTTTATATTCAACCGAGAGAATAATAAATTAGTTATGTTTTTGTAAACTTTCTTATCTTTGACGAAATAATTCATAGGAATATTACAAAATAAAATGAAAATAAGTAAACGAGGTTTTAGAAATTATGTTAAAATTGATTCTTGAATTATCAAGACAAACGATTGCATCAGAAAATATCTAAAATGAAAGGAGACTTTGTAGACTCACAAGAATATTATTATTGATAGAATATTTGAATTATTTTAAAAAATAAATAACCTGACTTATTGTATCTTCCCTGAATTTTTTTCTGCGGAAAAAATAGATGAAAATTAGCTTTATCACATTAAAAACTTTTCAATATAAAATTTAATAAACAATAGACAGTTGGAATTGACGAACAAATGGAGTCAATTTAATTTCTTTCGATGTTTGTTGACACGTTATTGAGAGAAAATTTATTTAAAATGGTAAATGTATATGGAATTAGAGAGTTTAAACAACCTTAGATTTTAAAACTATGAAAAAATTGAATTCAGATGGCTTTTGATTGGCAATAATGAGGTACACATTTTCGTAAATTATTTATTTTTAATTGAAATTTTTAGTTATTTTTACTCAATAAGCTGAAGTCTATTGAGTTGAATGAATGATGAAAATAAAACATAAGTATAATTTTTTAATGAAGTAATCAATGGTTTAGTTTACTCTAAAGTTCATTAAATTGGAAAATTGAGGAAGAGTCATATGCAAATAGTTGAATGAAAATCAGTTCATCAAGTGAAGACTTGAGAAAATGAATTTATGACTCTAAGAATAGAGGAAAGATGCAATAATAAATTTATTTACACTAAAACGAGTTCAAAGAGCATGGGAAACAAAATATTATACGAACTAATTCATCAATTATCAACTTGGAGACCAATTACCATAAAAAGTGACATTGATTGAGATCTGTTCAGACATTCTTTAATTCTAAACATTCTAATTAGTATATTTCATTTATTAATAAGTTTGAATATGTTTAGAATAAGCTTTTGACTAGATTCAACATCGAGGAGAAAACAAATCATCTGCTTGAAAGGGAGAAATACCTTCTACCAGTTGTAAATGTATATGATGCTATTATTTTATCCTAAACTTGAACAGAGAACTAGGGATAATTTTATTCACATAAATTTTGATATTATTCATATATTAAGATAATTATTGACTATGTAAAATATATCAAAACCTTCTACAATTGCAGAAAATCTACATACCTGATGTCTCAAAAATTCAAAAAATAAAGTGATTTCAATGACCATTTTGAAAGCTATACTAGGGTATGTAATGAAAATATAATTTTAGGTATCGGTCATTGAAAGGTTTTACAATAGCACAATAATTATAAAAATATGAAAATAGCTATAAATTTTAAAGTGTAGGATCTTAGTTAGAAAACGAGAGGTAAAAATTTAAGGGCATCATTCATGAATGGCATAATACATATTCTTGAGATAGTCTTAGAAGTAGTTAAACATTTAAGGGCTTATGTGTAAAACTGATATCCAAAATGTATTCTAATACAAAAACTAGCTCTAACTGAATTGAACTATGAAAAATCCCTAATAAATATCTGAATAATTTTGAAACGAATTGAGCCAGGTTTTGTGAGATGATGCCTAATAGAAAAGCCGAGTAAATTTTGGGGCCACAAAACCCTAAAACTGATGAGAAGGGGAGAATGTAAGAGGGGTAGATGTCACTCTCCCTGACTTCCAAATGTGCCAAGAGGAAGGAGCAAATACTATAGAGAGATGATCTTGGAGCAGATTTCCTTATACATGGGTTGACAAGATTGATGAAATATGTGTCCGGCAAGCCAATCACACATTCCTCATCTTGTTCCATGTTCATTAATAGAACATATTCATTATAGTGCACATGTGATGCTTATAATGAAGTCCATGAATACATGATCGGACTTAGTGAATTATGATGAGATCGCAATACGGATATCACTAGTCTTTAAGCATGTGTTCTAAACATTTTTATTTGAAGGATACACAAGAAGGACACCGAAGTATCCAGATAGAACAGCATCATCTAGCCTCATTTATATGATGAATATGGCCAGTCCCATAGCCATTAGTGTGGAGACACTAAGGATAGATAGTGGGTGCTCTTTAGTTGAAAGAGTTCATTGAATTGATTCGTAAGAATCCCTGAATGGTATTATACCGAACTGTCAATCAGGTTGATTCACGTCACAGTTGTGTAAGTGGTCCTCGGACCTAAGACACCAAAGATATCTTGTGGATGGGCAGTTGTACTTTGACTATGACCTATGCGTCCCTAATCATGGGATTCTAAATAGTCTTAGTTCGGATGCATCAAGAACTTCACGAAGATGATAGAGTGGTCAAGATGGGATCGTCCACCCTCGATATAATAGGTGACAGCTCAATGAAGATGATGCAATGAAGTCCTTGGCTAAGGTAGTGAAATATCGGGAGAAGATTTCTCCGACGATTTCCAAACGCATCAGTACTAACTCGTATGACTGATTAGGGTTTGACAGTTGACCATACCCTAAGTTGTCCTGGAGTGTCAAGTGGATGAGGGACTATACCTACACGGTAACTGATGACGAACAGGTTCCATGAGTGAGTCAATACACACTCCTTTGTATCTTCTAGAGCACGAGGTGTAGCTTGGCACCCCACGTGTTGTAGACTCAACCTATCGATTGGGTTAAATCAATCCGATGTTAATTAATCTATATGTCAATATAGTTAATTAATTTGGAAGGCCAATGAAGGTTTTTGGGCCACTTGAGTTGTTAACTAGACTGATACATGGGCTTAGAGGGTCACACGCGAATGGTCTTTTGGACGTCAGAAGATATACTTATGTTTTGGGGATTTTTATGAAAAATACTGATAACTTGCAAATTATAATGTTAAATGGATGTATGTTACATTACATTTATGTGTGTTAATCGCCATATTTGCAGGTTATCATATATAAATGCATATAAATGACTTGCACTTTGATTTTATGATTGGTTTGAATTTTTAGAATTTTTTACATGGTATTTAACCTCATTTCATTGAAGAAATATTTCTTACATAGCCTAAAATACTTGGTTAAAGGTTGGTAAGTGCTTTCCTAATTTTTCTAGAATTTTCCATATTTTTTTATAATTTTTACCATTATTTAGCCAAGAAATTATTTTAGAATTAAAAGAATTGATTTTTTATTTATCTAATATTTGAAATACGATTTGTTATTAAATAGGCGGCGTCCACATCCTTCGCCGGGAAAGTTGGGCGAATGATTGGAAACGCCACAATAATCAATTATAGGCTCATTATGGATTCGCGCATCGCGATGCCATAATGAGCGAATCATGGAGCATTAAAAAAATACAAAGCGCGGTCGGCGAGGAAAAGGTACGTTTTGTCTTTTGGTTTTTGTTTTTTTAAAATTTTTGTGTAGTAAAAGCACGCGAAGAATCGATCTCCGCGTGCATTTATGATGTAGGATTATTCCTCGTACGCGCAGTTTGGTAGGCGCGTGCATTTATTGCACGCGGCAACTGACACCACATGCGCTGTTTTTAATCAACGCTGCAGTCCATTCGCTGCGTGCATTAAATGCACATGGAAATTGAAGGTGGTGTGTAATAACGTCTAAGGAAAAGTTCCTTTGTCTTTTATGATTTTTTTTAAAAACAGGCGACATAGAGCATTCTCCTCGTAACTGAAGTGTCATTTTCCAATGACTGCGCACTTTGGAAGTGCACAAACACTTGTCAGAACGAGATCCAAGGCCACAAAAACAACAAAAAAGAGGCGTCAGCCAATAAGAAAAATCCCTTTTTCTTAAAATAATAAAATGATCCAACGGCTAGGATTAATTCCCAGTAAAATGATGATATCTTGATATCTAGCCGTCCGATTGAGCTGAAATATTAAAGGCATGTTTGTCTTTTCCCCCTCTATGATCAAATAGAGGTCAGGAAGAAGGCAAAATTCACTTTTTAGAGCTCTCTCTAAGGATTTGGCCAGGAAGGACACAAGAGTTGCTTTGAAAGTCAACATATCCTGATTCATCATTGAAAGTTGTAAGTTTCTAATTTGTATTTTGAACTTCTTCTTGAAAGATTCTAAAATGCTAAGGCATGGGCGAAATGTACGTACCCTTGAAGTTGTTTTGAAATGAAATTAGCATTGCATTTTGACTTTAATTCAAGATATGATTTTAATTCTTTATTTCTACATTGATTTGGATCCATTCTGAATTTTTGATTTTTTGATTAGGGTCGAATTTCACTTTTTCCCCAAATTCCTCTACTTTATCTCTCTAGGTTGATTTGTCTACTTTGTCTCACTAGACTTAAAAATTGATTTTTTGGTAATTTAATTCAATATATATATAAGCTAAATATAAAATTTCATCCAAAAATTCATCCATCTTAAAGTCCAATTTCAAAATCCCTTTCTTGATTATTATTTCCCAATTTTAATACATAAAAATTGTCTTAAAATTTTATCATAATTGGGAAATTAGTAATCCAAATTAATCTGATCTTATAATTAGACTTATCCTATCTTGAGTGTCTTGACCGAAAATATTAAAATCAAAATTAAGTTTCTACTTAATTTTGATTAATTATAAACATAATTAAAGTCTATTAAGTGAAAATTTAATTCATTCTTGAATTAAATTATTTAAAATTGGATAAAAATTCTTGCTTAGTGTCTCCCTGTGGTTCGACCCCTTGCTTGCTCTATACACAATATTTAGTGATTAAGGGTTATTATAAATTTTATTGCATAAGTCTAAAAGCCCAAACAATGACCTATTTGCACATCAATTTTAGGCTTATCAAATACCAACTTAGTATAAATAGGGGAAGGCACTGAATGAAATTCGCCCATGCCAGAATTGTTCAGGGCTTTCCCCTTCTTCTCCACTCTACCCATGACTTCTCTCCACTCCCAATGCGATCGGGACAGCGTAATGACGACGACGGAGGTTGAACGGGCCTCGTCTACAAGAAGGAGGAGATCTGACATGCCGAGGACCGCATGGATATGTCTAGAGGCTGCACACTTGAACAGCTTGACTTGTCTCGCTTCGGGATCCAAGAAATCATGGATGTGATCAGTGCACAGGTTCTTCGATTCAATGGTTTTTATGATGTCGTTTGATTCTGTTACGTGTCTTCCGCTGTGTAGAACCTCGTCTTCATCCAGATCTAGGCCTCTAGAACCTAACGAAGATTTTTCCATCTCAAGCACTAGAATGAAAACCTAGAGGAAATACCAGCGAGACCAACGAAGGCAACCCAATTGAGAGTCCAAGGGTCCATAGTACATGCATCATCCTTATTTTTGAAAGAGGGGGGGGTTCAGTTTGAGGGTTAGTACCTACACCTAATGAGATTAATTTATAAGGAGGTCTACTTTGAGAATATTTGAGTATAAAAGGATATTTTTATGTAAAATTACATGTTAGTATCCCAAGGATATTTCCTGGTAGAAAGTTTTCATTATGACGAGTTATATGTAGTAGCCAATAATTTTAAACTGAAAATTAATTTGGATGTTTAATTGCTAAATTTATAGGTTGATTAAGATGTATGTTTGAAACATACTCATTGATTTGAGGATACATAAGAATCAGATTGGATGTTAACAATATGCACCGCATTATATGACTTCAATTTTTTTATACATAGTTTGATCTCATAAAATACAGGAAAAGATAGTTATTTAACTTACATATTTTGATATTTTTAATGTTTCCTTTCAATACTGAAAAATGAATCAATAGTCTCCCCCTCAGAATCCAAGAAATCTCTAACTCCATTTGTTATTGGGAATGGCAGAGAGCAGATCAGAATTGGGTTCACCCCAACTTGGTTCTTAGTGATCATCAGAATGCTAATGTTTGGTGTTTATTTTGTCAGAATATTACACCACCAATATAATCTCTTAATGTCCATCACTTAATTATATCATATTTAAGTAACTGGCAAGAAGGCCTTTCAATATCCCTGCATATTTCAACTTCTAGTCCAAGTTTGTAAACCAATCATTGTATCCATTGTTAAGCGAGAAAGGACAAATTTTGACTAGATTGATTTCAAACACATTATAATATTTATCATGTTCATATTTTGGTCAACTTAAAGTTGTCGATGAAAGATTAACATATTCTATTCAAACATTTAACTCACCCAATTTTGAAGGTTACGTCCACTGTTGTGATTGGCCTATCAGGCAAGGGTGTCAAATGATCCCTTAGTCTTATTCTTGTGTTTTCTTGATGTTTCTGGGGAAAATTTTATGCTTCTACTTTGGATGTTTTCTAAATAATACTATCTGGAGGTTTCCTTAAATTGACCAAAATGAAGTCAACCATGGGATCCCTCATTGATCTAGGACCATGCATGTAAGGTGATATTCCACTTATTGATTAGCCCCAAAGTGAAGTTGAGAATGACAATAATGGACTATCCAAGAGCGAGATAATATGTTTGCTTAGCTTAAGTATTGTCCAAGTGTAAGTGTATTCCACTACACAGATTCACTTAGCGCAACATGGATAAGACAAACCATATCAAGTGGGTAGTAGGCACTAAAATGATAATTTACTATCCATCTGATCATCTAATGAATACAAAAGATCAAAGTCAATTTCAATCTTTTGTCGATTTCAGTCACAGTCTTGTGTCTATTGCAGCCAATTTCAATTGCAGAAGATCAAAGTCAATCCACTTATAACGACTACACAGTTACAAAGTATAGCACACTTACTAAATGGAAATTTACTTCTACACTAAAAGAACTCACAAGTCTTAACAATTGAGGACTGAACAGTCATACTTAAAAAAACTTCAAATAACAAAGCCACTAGGATAAGTATTTCTAATTTCAACACAATGGCACTACTTCAGGTCTTTGGGTTTCTCTGACGTGTTTGATCTTGTTAATCAGATTGAGGAGAATCCTTTTTCTTTCTATTTTTAGGTTCTGAAATCTGATGTGCACTCTCCTCCAGAATCTCATTATATTTTTCAATTGGTAATAGACACAAATATTCCAAGGTTGATGGCTGGTGATAGACCAGAGCGAATGATCAAAACAGTTGATGGACGGCCACGATTGCAAGGGAGAAGGAACAAGTTAGTTTATATCAGTCCACGAGTTACTCCAACGCCCAATCGTGGCCTTGGAACATCGGATAAAAGGGAGAGCTTCGTCTTCGTCGTTCTCTACTGTCTCGAGGCATTGACTCTGCCATTGAAGCTGCTGAGGAGAATGCAGCTTCTTCTCAATGGCTCCCCGAGTGCTCCAGCGCTTCTCTTCCCAGTCTCGAAGCCAGCCGCCGGAGCAGGTTCATCTCTCGCGTTCTTGCCTTCCACTTCAGACGAAATTTCTCATACATGTTTGTGAATTTTTAGTTTCCACTGATTTCTTCTTCCGTGTTCTAGATTTTCTTTCCCGGGCGGGCCATTTTGCCTCTCGCCCAGTCGCCGTCTCGCTGAACCATCAGAAGTTCCCGTGCTTTAGCCCTGTCTGCACTCCACGTCGAGAGCATGCTGCTAGGCTCATCGCTAGAGCCGGATCAACTGAAGGTACCAAGCAGAGTTGCCCGAGTATTTCGATTTGGTTAAACTTATTGGGAATTCGAGTTTTACTCGACAATTCTTTAGTGGGTGCTGTTGCTTTTTCTCTTACTGGAAGTTCCAGCGGCCACTCTTGAATCAGTCATCGCTGTAGAAGTGACAAAATTTTGTAAAAGATTATGTTTTGATCATTTTAGCGTTTATAGCGGAGGTGTAAATCTGCTACTGTGATCGGTTTGCACCCCCGTAAGTTAAATCCATGGACTGCCTTTCGCCGGTGGTCTGCCCTCTTTAATTCAGTATGCCATTAAACTCATTCAATAAAGTTCTTGAACCACTCTTGGCCAAATTTCTTCTAAGAAAAGTCGACCGACTTCCTCAATGTATCTAATTCTCCTAATTCTTTCGATATGTGTTTCTGTGACTCTTAAGTCGCGTACGCTTACGTCCATGAAATATAGTTCGGATTTGACGAACTTTTGGGGAGTTGGAGTCGCAGCATACGTCTATCAGTCTCAAGCTAATGTAAATATTTATTATTGTTGCTGAAGGGTGGAGCTATTTGCTTTCTTTTTATTAAGGATATAATTACCTTTTCATGGATTTTATTTTCTCCTATATTATTTCGACGCTAGTAAATCTGGAATTTTATGCTCCTATTGTCGTTGAAATGTTCTTGCATAATACAGCGGGATTTTTTGGTGTATCAGTTAGCACAGCGGATAGGGATGTGCTGAAGGCCTTGTCACAGATCATCGACCCAGATTTTGGTACAGATATCGTTTCATGTGGGTTCGTGAAGGATCTGTCTGCAGATGCAATATCAGGAGAGGTTGTAGGAACACACATTTCTTAGAAACATTCCTTATGAAAAAGTTTATCAAGACCGGTTTACTATTTCAGGTTTCATTTCGATTAGAGCTCACTACCCCAGCATGTCCAGTAAAAGATATGGTAACGAGTTGCGGACCCTTCCAGATTTTTTTAAGTTGAGACAAGTTTTGCTTTAATCATGTTCTCAAGTTTTTATCCAGAGAGTAAGTTTATCATAAATCTAATGTATTTGAGAATGTGTATAGTATCAAATGTCAAAATGATTCATTCACCGACTTGGACAAAGGATAGAGGCCATTTATCTTTTTTGGCCTATTAAATGTTGTGATATGAACCATTTCCCCACTGACAAAGTTCAGATGTGATAGTTTTCTTCTTGAAAGCATTATATTTCCATGAGGAGAGCCTTCTGGTACCTCTAAAAAATAAAGGATATTTAAACATTCAGCGAGAATTCAAGGGAAGAATGGTCTTTGGAAGGCACTCATTTTTTTTAAACAAGACTGTTGAAACCCTCAAGAAAAACGGGGAATTTTTTTCGTTTTAATTTTACCCCGCATTTTGAGTAAACAATGGACATTTAGCAAGAAAGAAGGTTTTACCTCAGAACGCACTTTTTTTTGTTTGATTTTCCCCTGTGTCATATTTTCAGTTTCTTGTCGTAGATTGTGACCCATAATAATTTATTTTTCTTCAGTTTGAGACAAGGGCCAATGAGGTTGTTTCAGAGCTTCCTTGGGTGAAGAAGCTAAAGGTTACAATGTCCGCTCAACCTGCAAGACCTATTTATGCAGACCAACTTCCAAAGGGTCTGCAGTCAATTTCCAATATTGTTGCAGTGTCTAGTTGTAAGGTAAAACTGTTTTGTCCTGTATATTCAATTATGCGCTTATAATGTGATGTTATGTCTGCCATCACATCAAGAATATAACTGTCATATCATTTTTATGGATAACGTTTTTAATCATGAATTAGAAATAGTCACTTGTCTTGAGGTGGTGCTATCCCATCACTTGATAAGATTGTAAAGAAGCTCAGACTTTTTATTCCAGGGTCGAGCAAGTTTGGAGAATTTCTGCAATTGATTTTAAGTAGAGTTATGAATTAGTAATATCACATTTTTCTTATGGATTGTATATACAAGTTGTGCAGGGTGGCGTAGGAAAGTCTACAGTGGCAGTCAACCTTGCATATACTTTAGCTGGCATGGGTGCCAGGGTCGGCATATTTGATGCTGATGTGTATGGTCCTAGCCTTCCCACCATGGTTTCCCCTGAAGTTCGAGTGCTGGAGATGGTATGTTTCTCTATCCACACTCTTGCCCTGTAAAATTTAAATTATGGTTGTAACAAGTTAAAATTAAAGGGGCTACTTTAGAATCCAGAGACAAAGGCGATAATCCCTACTGAGTATTTGGGTGTCAAGATGGTATCTTTTGGATTTGCTGGGCAAGGGCGTGCAATAATGCGTGGTCCCATGGTTTCTGGGGTCATTAATCAGTTGCTCACCACTTCTGAATGGTATATATTCCGTCTTTATTTTACTTTACATATAATAGTACCCGTTCGACCTAAGCTTGCTCATTTTTCCTGCTATGAATTAATTTTAAGTGCAGAAGTGTTTCATTATTATTTTGTAACGGCCTTTCTTTAGTAAAATGTCATATTGGGTGTTAAAATTTTCTGGGTAGAAATCTTATACAGCCCATCATATCCAATAGCATTTTAGTCGTTTTGACTAAGGGCATTTCTGTCACTCTTCCAGAAAAAGTTATTTTGGTCATTTATCCTTCAAATAAATGTATCCTTCCATTGGGTAGTGTAAACAAGAAAATGATTCTATTAAATTTGAGAATAGTGATTACAAGGGTTTATATAGGGGGCCCTAATGGGCCAAAGATAGAAGGGGCCAAATATAGAGAGGGCCAAACATAGAGAGGGCCAAATAATGCTCAACACTCCCCCTCAAGCTGGAGCGTGTATGTTTTCCACACCCAGCTTGGAACAGAGCTCTTCAAACCGAGGAGCATGAAGCCCTTTGGTGAAGATATCTGCTAGCTGTTCAGCGGACGGAACATATGGCGTGCAAAAATTTCCCGATTCAAGCTTCTCTTTGATGAAATGACGATCAATCTCGATGTGCTTTGTACGGTCATTCTGAACGGGATCATGAGCAATGCTAATCGCCGATTTGTTGTCGCAGAACAGCTGGACAGGAGAGCTAACTGGACACCGTAGTTCCCGGAGGAGCTTGGTAATCCAAAGTGCTTCGCAAAGACCATGCGCCAGAGCACGGAACTCCGCTTCAGCACTCGGCGGAGACCACCTTCTGCTTCTTACTCCTCCACGTAATCAAGTTGCCGCCCAAGAAGGTGCAATAGCCCGATGTGGACCGTCGGTCGACGACAGAGCCTGCATAATCAGCATCAGTGTAGACTTCTAGACGCATGCCTGTATGACGACGAAACAGTAGTCCACGACCAATGGTGCCCTTCAGAAACCGGAGGAGACGATGAGGAGCATGAAGATGACTCTTGCGAGGAGTCTGCATAAACTGACTCAGAACACCCACTGAGTAAGCAATGTCTGGACGAGTGTGGGTGAGATAAATCAGTTTGCCCACAAGTCTTCTATATTGTCCGGGCTCAGCAAGCTCCTCATTCTCGTCGGCACCGAGTCGATGGTTCGCATCAATCGGTGTCGAAATAGGCTTGGAATCCTCCTTTCCAAGCTCGCAGAGAAGATCCACCGTATACTTTCTCTGATAAATAAAAATCCCGCTCGAAGAATATGCCACCTCTATGCCAAGAAAATACCTCAACGGGCCAAGATGGCGAATAGCAAACTCCGACGAGAGATACATGGCCAGCTCAGTAATGGTCGCCGTATCATCACCCGTAATAATGATGTCATCCACGTACACAAGCAGAATAGCTACTCCCCCTGACGTGGAATGGCGGTAGAAGAGGGTGTGATCTCCATTACACTGACGATAGCCACGGCGCTTCGTGGCCGTCGTGAAACGACCAAACCACGCTCGAGGAGATTGCTTCAAGCCATATAGTGCTTTCTTCAGGCGACAGACAACAGACAACAGACTTCGGAGACGACGGCACTAAAGAAGTATAGCCTGGAGGTAATGCCATGTAGATCTCCTCAGTCAAATCGCCATGCAGAAAAGCATTCTTCACATCATATTGCTGCAAAGTCCAGCCACGATCCGCAGCAAGAGCCAAGAGGATCCGCACCGTATTCAGCTTGGCAACGGGGGCAAATGTCGCCTAATAATCAATGCCATGCTTCTGAGTAAACCCCTGCGCCACAACCCGAGCTTTGTGCCTCTCAATAGAACCGTCGGAATTATGCTTCACAGCATAAACCCAACGGCTAGCCACTAGATGCTTCCCGGCCGGTAGAGGAACCAAATCCCACGTCTCATTTTGAGCAAGAGCACGAAGCTCCTCCTCCATAGCCTGACGCCAATGCGAAAATGAAAGTGCAATGTCCACCGTCTTCGGAAGGGAAGTGGCATCAAGTGAGGTAAGAAGTGCATGATAGGATGGTGAGAGACAGTGAGACGAAATAGATGCCTCTAAGGGATAGAGAGGAGAAGAATGTGAAGAGGGCAGCACGGCTAATGAGGATTCTAGAGGTGGGGAGGACGACTGAGGCGGGGCATCGGAAGAGGACGTAACAACCCGAGGTCTTCGACGAGCGAGAGTAATACCATAGCGTTTTTCAGGCGGGCATCGGCGGATAGGAAGTGGTGGAGGCAAAGAAGGTTCTGCCGAAGAGGAGAATTCAGCAGCCGGGACAGGAGGAAGCTCCACATGAGGGACGGAGATGGGGGCCGGAGAGATGTCGGGAGGCACAATTTCTGGAGGCGAGTCGGGAGGCACAACTTCTGGAGGAGACACGACTGGCGGGGCCAGAGAGGATGGACGAGAGACGGATAACGGAGGAGATGGTTGAGGGAGAATTAGGAATTCAAGTGGATCGGATGAGGGCGGTGATGAAGGTGGCTCTGGAGAAGAGGAAGAATAGTAAGGGAGAAATTCATCGAAAGTGGCATCTTTAGTGACGACGAACCGATGAGAGGGTGGATGATAGCATACATAACCTTTTTGCGTGGAGGAATAGCCAACGAACACGCATTTCACAGCACGAGGGTCAAGTTTATCACGACCAAGGCGATGGTTAGGCGCATAACAAACACATCCGAAGACACGAGGGGTAAGATTAGTTCGGAGAGAGAGGGAGGGAAAGGCATGCTGAAGACGGTCAATAGGTGTGGAAAAATCAAGCACTCTAGACGGAAGGCGGTTAAGGAGATGGATGGCGGTGGAGACGGCTTCCCCCCAAAGATACTTGGGTACATGCATATGGAAGAGAAGACTCCGAGTCATTTCAAAGATGTGACGGAATTTACGTTCGGCAACGCCATTTTGTTGGGGTGTATATGGGCAAGAGGTTTCATGGATAATGCCTTTGTCTTGAAAGAAGGTGCTTAACGAGGTATTAACATAGTCTTTAGCATTGTCGGAGCGGAAGCGACGGATGGACGAGAGAATTGAGTTTGAACAAGTGAGTAGAATTGGGGAATAACACGGATATCTCCGATTTATTCTTTAAGAAATAGGCCCACGTGAAACGAAAGGCGCTGCCAATGAAGATGCATAACCATCGAGATCCGGATGTGCTGTGAATAGGGGAAGGTCCCCACACGTCGGTTGAATAAGAGAAAAAGGAGTGGAAGAATGAGAAGATGAGATAGGATAAGAAGTGCGATGATGTTTCGCAATTCGACAAGCATTACAAACAAATCGGTCCACAGAATGGCCTTGGAAAAGTTTTGGAAAGAGACGATAAAGGGTAGCAAAGGAAGGATGGCCGAGACGTCGATGAAGAAGCCACAAACGCTCGTGAGAAGCCGAAAGAGAGACTGCCGTAGCAGCAACAGCAAAAGAAGGCGAAGAAGGTCGAACAAGATAGAGCCCCTCATGCTCCTCAGCAATGGAAATCTTCCTCCCCGACACCTTATCACGATAAAAACATGAATGAGGTGAGAATGTAAGATCGTGATTCAAATCGCGAACAAGATTCGACAAGGAAAGAAGATGATGAGTTAGGCGTGGAACATGGAGAACTTTAGGTAATTGCATAGAGGAAGAGACGGCCACACGACCAATACCCGCCACGGTGAGAAGATCGCCGGAGGCCGTTTTGACTTTAGAGGATCCAGAAACGGGTTCATACGTTACAAAAGCTCTTGGATTAGGGTCATATGAGCGGTGGCACCGGAATCAAGAAGCCAAGTGGAAGATGAAGAGGATTGTCGGAAGGAGATGGGGTGGAGGAAGAACGGTGGACATACCTGCGTGGGCCAAGGAACATGAGCCCACGACTGGAGGATCAAGCAAGCGGCGGAGGCGTTCCATCTCTTCGGAGTAAAGCCGCGGGCGAGGCACCAGTGGGAAGAAGTCCGTATGGCATAGGCACTTGACCGGAGGAGGCACTTGGCTGACGGAAGGTACGACGGTAGCAAGGTTGCTCTATTGCACGCGCCTGCTGAAGCTTGTAGCACGCCTCCTTGGAGTGGCCCCGCTTCTTGCAATAATTGCAAAAGAGAGAGGTTCACCTTTGGAGACTCTCAGACCGAGTAGTCGGACCACGCGGCAAAGAACCGGGTGGTGTCGCTGCCGATGGGCGCCGGAGAGGACTGAGCTACAAGTGCCGTGACCGGGTCTGCACCTGCTGGAAGCGAGATTCTTCAATTCTGGCACTGCGAAGAGCATCCTTGAAGGTAAGCTCCTTCTCCGATGGATTAGCTGAGCCCGTAGCGACTCATACTCCGGGTTCAATCCGCGAGGAACTGGAACACCCGGTTGAAGAGTGTACTTGCGATCCACCGAGTGAGGATCCGGTGGCATGTAGTGGTCGATCTCATTCCACAAGGAGATGAGCTCCGTACTGTACTCCATAATGGTCCGGTTCCCCTTGCTGCAGATTGGAGGCCCGATGCACCAATTCATACAAAGTGGCGATATTATGCTTCTTGGAGTGACTCTCAAGCGCCGCTTCCCAGACTGCCTTAGCCGACTCCAGGGACAGAAATTCACCCTTAACGCTGGGTGAAATGCTGTCCAAGAGCCAGCGATGAACAATCCCCTCGACATCCAGCCAATCGTAGTACTTCGGATCGGTCCGAGGAGGTCCGTCTTCCAGAAGGTGGCGCATGAGACGCCCCTTTAGGGTAATTTGGACGTACTGGCGCCATTGCAACAGATTAAAGCCAGTGAACATGCCATCTGGCGGCATCCGAGGCAAAGAGAAAGGTCCTGGGGAGGAAGACCAGTTTCCCGACTCAATAGGCGCCGCAGGTGCATGTGGCGTCGAAGCCGGCGTCGAGTTTGGCGTAACCGAGGAGGTCGGAGCTTCAGGCGACTCAGCAGCAGCAATAGGATTCGTCATTGCTGAGATTTGGCCAAAGGAGAGGTGCTGAGATGGCTTGGACAGCACAAACGGCAGATGAAGGCTCAGTCAAAGCAACGCCCACAGTCGAAGCAAAGCTCACGGACGGCAGGCCGGACAAGCGTGCAGGAGGCTAAGGACAGCCAATGACAAGCAAAGACAACCGTGCGCGGCGGTGGGCGGCCGTGCGCGGCTGTGTGCAGCCGTGCTTGGCGGAGCGCGGTCGTGCGCGGCTGTTGCGGTTGTGCGCGGCCGTGTGCGGCTGCGCGCGGCTGTGCGCGGCTGCGTGCGGGGCTGTCGCGGCTGTGCGCGGTCGTAAAAGCTCTGCGCGCGGCCGAAGAATGCTGCGCGCAGTGTGCGGCAGCTGCGGCTGTGCGAGGGCGACGGCTGAGCGCAGAGGGCAACGGCGGTGCGCTAGATCAGACCGGCCGGAGAGCTGCCTGAGATCTGAGCGCAGGAAGAGGAGAGTCCCAAGAACCCAGATTAGGGTTAGGGTTAGGGCTCTGATACCATGTAAACAAGAAAATGATTCTATTAAATTTGAGAATAGTGATTACAAGGGTTTATATAGGGGGCCCTAATGGGCCAAAGATAGACGGGGCCAAATATAGAGAGGGCCAAACATAGAGAGGGCCAAATAATGCTCAACAGGTAGTCAAGAAGCGTTAAAGTTGTGCTCGGTTCACTATCTCTATCTTTCCCAGTAAAATCCTTCCACCACGTATCCCTCTCTGGCTACATCCAGTCTGTTGTTCTCTTCCCCTAGGTGATGATGAGATCAGTGCTTAGTTTGTTGCGACATTCCACCGCACTTGGGTGATTTTTTTTACCACCCCAAACCTATGGAGGTTCAGTAGTTCAAATTCGGGGCAGAAATTTCAATCCTCCCACCACCAAATTTGACCCAGCTGAAGGACTATGTGGGGGTGCAGTGCCCTCTCACTGGAGGCCCCCATTTATGAGCTTATTTTATTTAACTAAATGTAAATACATGTTGAATGTGGGTATTGAACTTGGGACCTCTATTAGTCCGGACTCAATAACATAGAAAAGAAATATAAGGACAAGAATAAAGGTATACTTTCCATCTGGCATGATCATTTCTATCTATTTGTCCCTTAAGTTTTTGAGATGCTTCCATGATCATATATTATTTTCTTGCGTTTGGTTTTTTGTTCAGGGGAGAACTAGACTACCTTATAATTGATATGCCACCTGGAACGGGCGATATCCATCTGACATTATGCCAGGTGGTCCCATTGACAGCAGCTGTGATTGTCACAACCCCTCAGAAACTCTCCTTTATTGATGTCGCCAAAGGCGTCCGCATGTTCTCAACACTCAAGGTAGGACTTTAAATCATATGAAATAAATGCTTCAGTTCTTTTAAATGCGACTGCCTTTTGGAAGGTTCCATGTATTGCGGTGGTTGAAAACATGTGCTACTTTGATGCTGATGGCAAGCGCTACCACCCATTTGGTGTGGGATCTGGAAGTCAGGTTTGCCTACCATTATCGGATACATACGCTGTCCCACCTACATTGGAATGAAGATGATGTCTTTGTTTTTGATGTTCTAATGATAATGGGATGATCTCTTGATCAGGTTGTTCAGCAATTCGGGATACCTCATCTTTTTGACCTTCCCATCAGACCATCGGTAGGGAATTCTGCTTGCAGTACATAATCTTTTCTTACTGAGTAGTACTGAGTGTTGTTTCTCTCTCGGCCAGCTGTCAGCCTGCGGTGACAATGGGATGCCGGAAGTTGTCAGTAATCCCGTTGGTGAAGTATCAAGGATATTTCAGGATCTAGGGGTCTGTGTGGTTCAACAATGCGCTAAGATCCGCCAAATTGGTACGTTGACTTATTCTTTGATGTCATATTACCAATGGCTGGCTCAGTGCATCACTTAAACTCAGTTTGGCTATCTACAAGGAAAAATCAAGTGTAAGATGGTCATAATACTTTTGTAACGTTCACATATCATGACGAGTTTGTCATCTATGGATAGCAATGACGAGTTTCTCATTGTCATCATCCGGAGCTAGAATGAAGCGGGTAGAATTGTAAACAAGAAAAGAACAATTCTTAATAGCAAATGAAAGAGATTACAAGGTTTTATAGGAAGCCCTAATGGGCTGACTAGAGAGGGCCCTTAATGGGCTAACAAGAGAGAGAAAATAAAGACATGTAATACTCAGATCAACACTCCCCCTCAAGCTGGAGCGTGGATGTTATCCACACCCAGCTTGGAACAGAGCTCCTCAAACCTAGGGGCATGAAGCCCTTTGGTGAAGATATCTGCAAGCTGTTCAGCGGACGGAACATAAGGCGTGCAAAAATCTCCCGATTCAAGCTTCTCTTTGATGAAATGGCGATCGATCTCGATGTGCTTTGTACGGTCATGCTGAACGGGGTCATGAGCAATGCTAATCGCCGATTTTTTGTCGCAGAACAGCTGGACAGGAGAGGGAACTGGACACCGTAGCTCACGAAGAAGCTGGATAATCCAAAGTGCTTCACACAGACCATGCGCAAGGGCACGGAACTCCGCTTCAGCACTCCATCGAGAGACCACTTTCTGCTTCTTGCTCCTCCAAGTAATCAGATTGCCGCCCAAGAAGGTGCAATACCCAGATGTGGACCGACGATCAACCACAGAGCCGGCATAATCTGCATCGGTGTAGACTTCAAGACACAGGCCGGTATGGCGACGAAACAATAATCCACGGCCAATGGTGCCCTTCAGGAAACGGAGGAGACGATGAGCAGCATGAAAATGGCTCATGCGAGGAGTATGCATGAACTGACTCAGAACACCCACTGAATATGCAATGTCCGGGCGAGTGTGGGTGAGATAAAGCAGTTTTCCCACAAGTCTTCTATATGGGCCAGGCTCAGCAAGCTCCTCATTCTCGTCGGCACCGAGTCGATGGTTCGCATCAATCGGTGTCGAAGTAGGCTTGGCGTCCTCCTTTCCAAGCTCACAGAGAAGGTCCACCGTATACTTTCTCTGACAAATAAAGATCCCGCTGGAAGAATAGGCCACCTCTATGCCAAGAAAGTACCTCAATGGGCCAAGATGGCGAATAGCAAATTCCGACGAGAGATACATAGCCAGCTCAGTAATGGTCGTCGTATCATCACCCGTAATAATGATGTCATCCACGTACACAAGAAGAATAGCGACTCCCCCTGACGTGGAATGGCAGTAGAAAAGGGTGTGATCACCATTACACTGACGGTATCCACGACGCTTCGTGGCCGTCGTGAAACGACCAAACCAGGCACGAGGAGATTGCTTCAAGCCATATAATGCTTTCTTCAGGCGACAGACAACAGACTGCGGAGACGATGGCACTAAGGAAGTGTAGCCAGGAGGTAATGCCATGTAGATCTCCTCAGTCAACTCTCCATGCAGAAAAGCATTCTTCACATCATATTGTTGCAAAATCCAGCCCCGATCCGCAGCAAGGGCCAATAAGATCCGCACAGTATTCAGCTTGGCGACGGGAGCAAAGGTCTCCTGATAATCAATGCCATGTTTCTGAGTGAACCCTTGTGCCACAACCCGGGCTTTGTGGCGCTCAATAGAACCGTCAGAATTATGCTTCACAGCATACACCCAACGGCTACCCACGAGATGCTTCCCGGCCGGTAGAGGAACCAGATCCCACGTTTCATTGTGAGCAAGAGCCTGAAGTTCTTCCGCCATGGCCTGACGCCAATGTGGAAATGAAAGGGCAATGTCCACCGTCTTGGGAAGGGAAGTGGCATCAAGGGAGATGAGAAGGGCATGATAAGAGGGTGAGAGGCGATGAGAGGAGATAGATTCCGCCAACGGATAGAGGGGAGAGGAACGGGAAGAGGGCAGCACGGCTAATGAGGAGGTGGCAGGAGGGGTGGAGGTTGAGGGAGACGGGGCAGCAGGAGACGAAGAAGGAAGCCGAGGCTTGCGACGTGCAAGGGTAATACCGTAGCGTTTTTCAGGCGGGCAGCGACGGATAGGGAGCGGAGGAATCGAAGAAGGTGCAGCAGAAGGGTCGAGCGCAGGAGCAGATACTGGAGGAGGCTCCACAGGAGGGACTGAGACGGCGGCCGGAGGCGGGTCGGGAGGCACAATTGCTGGAGGAGCAACAGGCGGAGACTTGTTGGGCGGGGCCGGTGAAGAGGGACGAGGGACGAGGATGAGGAATTCGAGTGGATCGGAGGGAGATGGGGACGATGAGGGTTCAGGAGAGGAGGAGGAATAGTAGGGAAGCAATTCATCAAACGTGGCATCTTTGGTGACGACGAACCGACGAGAGGGTGGATGATAGCATAAATAGCCTTTTTGGGTGGAAGAATAGCCAACAAACACACACTTGATAGCACGGGGATCCAGTTTATCATGACCAAGTTGGTGGTTGGGCGCATAGCATACACATCCAAATACACGAGGAGTAAGATGAGTTCGGAGAGAGAGAGTTGGAAAGGAATGCTGAAGACGGTCAATGGGAGTGGAGTAGTCAAGCACTCAAGATGGAAGGCAATTAAGAAGATGGATGGCGGTGGAGACGGCTTCCCCCCAAAAATACTTGGGCATATGCATATGGAAGAGAAGGCTCCGAGTCATTTCAAAGATGTGACGGAATTTTCTTTCGGCAACGCCATTTTGTTGTGGTGTATAGGGACAAGAAGTTTCATGGATAATGCCTTTGTCTTGGAAGAAGGTGCTTAACGTGGTGTTAACGTAGTCTTTAGCATTGTCGGAGCGGAAGCGACGAATGGATATAGAGAATTGAGTTTGGATAAGGGAGTAAAATTGAGGAATGACACGAGATATCTCCGATTTGTTCTTCAAGAAATATGCCCACGTGAATCGAGTAGCGTCGTCAATAAAGATGCATAACCACCGAGAACCGGAAGGACTATGAATAGGTGAAGGCCCCACCCATCGGTGTGAATAAGGGAGAATGGGGTCGAAGAATGAGAAGACGAGATAGGATACGTGGTACGATGATGTTTGGCAATTCGACAAGCAGTACAAACAAAACGGTCCACAGAATGGCCTTGAAAGAGTTTAGGAAAGAGACGATAAAGAGTAGCAAAAGAAGGATGGCCGAGACGTCGATGAAGAAGCCACAAACGCTCGTGGGAAGCCGAAAGGGAAACTGCTGCAGCAGCAAAAGCAAGAGAACTCGAACAAGGACAAACAAGATAGAGCCCCTCATGCTCCTCAGCAATGGAAATCGTCCTCCCCGACACCTTATCACGATAAAAACATGAATTAGGAGAGAAGGTAAGGTCTTGTTTCAAGTCGCGAACAAGGCTAGATAGGGAGAGAAGATGATGAGTAAGGCGAGGAACATGAAGAACTTTAGATAGATGCATAGAAGAGGAAAGGGCCACACGACCAATACCCGCCACGGTGAGAAGATCGCCGGAGGCTGTTTTAACTTTGGAGGAGCCAGAAACGGGTGCATAAGTTTGAAAGGCTCGAGGATTTGGGGTCATGTGGGCGGTGGCACCGGAATCAAGAAGCCAAGTGGAAGAGGAAAAAGAATGGCCAGGAGGGGATGTAGGTATGGGAAGACTGGTGGACATACCTGCGTGGGCCAAGGAGCATGAGCCCACGACTGGAGGATCAAGCAAGCGGCGTAGACGCTCCATCTCTTCCGGAGTGAAGCTAGCGGGCGAGGCACTAGTCGGGAGAAGACCGTACAGCATAGGCACTTGACCCGGGGGGGGCACGGACGAGGCGGCTGCAGCAAGGTTGCTCGGTTGTGCGCGTATCCATTGAAGCTTGTAGCACGTCTCCTTAGAGTGACCTCGCTTCTTGCAGTAATTGCAAAACAGTGAAGGATCACCTTTGGAGAATCCTCCGTCGAGCCGCCGGACCACGGGGCAAAGAGCCGGGTGGTGGAGTCGACGATGGGCGTGCAGACGAAGAGGAATGAACTACAAGTGCCGAAGCCGAGCTCTGGGCCCGCTGAAAGCGGGATTCTTCAACCCGCACACTGTGGAGCGCATCCTTGAAGGTAGGACCAGTCTCCCGATGAATAAGCTGAGCCCGTACAACTTCATATTCCGGGTTCAGCCCCATAAGAAACTGGAAAACCCGGTTGAAGAGTATATTGGCGGTCCACCGAATGGGGTCGGGCGGCATGTAGTAGTCAATTTCATTCCACAACGAAATGAGCTCCGTGCTGTACTCCATGATAGACCGTCCCTTGACGCAGGTTAGCGACCCGATGTACTAATTCGCACAGAGTCGCAATGTTGTGCTTCTTGGAGTGGCTCTCAAGTGCTGCTTCCCAGACCGCCCGAGCCGACTCTAGAGACATGAATTCACCTTTAACACTAGGTGAAATACTGTCCAAGAGCCAACGATGAACTACCCTCAACGCCCAGCCAGTCATAATACTTGGGATCGGTCCGGGAAGGTCCGTTTTCTAGAAGATGGCGATGAGACGCCCTTTTAAAGTTATCTGGACGCATGGCGCCATTGCAGGAGATTGAATCCAGTAAACATACCATCCGGAGGCATCCGAGGCAAAGAGGATGGTCCAGAGGAGGACGACCAATTCCCGGACTCGAGAGGCACCGCAGATGCATGTGGCGTAGATACCGGCGTCGAGTCTGGCGTGACAGTAGAGGTCTGGGCTTCAACCGGGTTCGCTATGATGAAAGCAGAGTAGACCACAGTCAGAAGGCGCCGAACGACGAAGCCGGAACTGCAGGCGCCGAGACGTCGGGCGCCGGGACGGCGGGAGCCGTCCCGGTGGGAGCCGGGACGGCGGGTGCCGGGACGTCGGGCGCCGGGACGTCGGGCGCCGGGACGTCGGGCGCCGGGACGGCGGGAGCCGGGACGGCGGGAGCTGGACGGCGGGCGCTGGACGACGGTCACCGGACGGCGAGCGCTGAACGCTGGTCGCCGGGCGGCGCGAGCCGGGCGGCGCGAGCCGGGCGGCGCGAGCCGGGGCGGCGCGAGCCGGGGCGGCGCGAGCCGGGGCGGTGCGAGCCGGGGCGGCGCGAGCCGGGAGGGCGCGAGCCGGGGCGGCGCGAGCCGGGAGGGCGCGAGCCGAGGCGGCGCGGGCCGGGACGGCGGGCGCCGGAGCGGAAGACGCTGGGACGGCGGACGTCAGAACGGCGAGCGCCTGGGAGGCCCGGAGCGAGACGGCGAGAGACCGGAGCGCGAGATCAGGCGGTCGTGAGAACCGCCGAAGATCGGAGCGCAAGGTCGAGCCCAGGAAACCCAGATTAGGGTTAGGGTTAGGGCTCAGATACCATGTAAACAAGAAAAGAACAATTCTTAATAGCAAATGAAAGAGATTACAGGGTTTTATAGGAAGCCCTAATGGGCTGACTAGAGAGGGCCCTTAATGGGCTAACAAGAGAGAGAAAATAAAGACATGTAATACTCAGATCAACAAGAATTATCCTCATCATTGTCATCCTGGCAGCATAATGAATTAAAATAAATCATCGTCATCCTACATGTATACGAATGACTCATCATCATCATCTAGAGGATCAAATTAGCTAGTATCTCATGTAGAGGAAAATAAATCAAAGTATATAAACTAATTGTCCATGCCCACTTTCCAGTCAGGATGAGGATTCTTTTCATTCTAATTGTCATGCATTTGTGTAAAAATGACAAGGAATATGACTACTCATCTTCATCATTTGGCATGGCGGGATATAAACTTATGTTGTTTAATTTTAGCTGAAACCTAGGCATTGAAGGGCAAGTAATCACTACTGTTAGGATGATATTATATCAACTGCATTTATTAGGTGATTACCTTTACTGAAGTCTGTTATATTGCTTGGGTTGATTGTTTTGGCTCGGCAGTCTCCACGGCAGTATCGTATGACCGATCTCTGAAAGCCATCAGAGTGAAGGTACCCAACACCAAAGAAGAGTTTCTTTTGCACCCAGCCACTGTCAGGCGGAATGACCGCTCTGCCCAAAGTATCGTATGTTTCTTAGCCTCTTAACCCTATTTTCATATTATACATATTGATTACTGCTCGTTTTTTTTCATGTTACCTGGATGTAACTCTTTTTGGGGTAGACTATTGGCGTTTTGAGCAGAGGGAGAGGGAGAAAGAGAGTAGAGTAAAAGATGGAAGGAGGTGATTTGATTCCCTTCATTTGCAGGCCTCCATTTAGGAGCAGAAGGAAATTCAAGTTATTCATTCTCCTGTTCTCTCTCTTGGAAATGTTCCCCTCCATTCTCCATCTTCTATCTCTTGTGATGATCTTATCTCCTACTTTCACTCTCCTCTCATCTCTTTCCTGATAGGATCCTGGACGGGTCCTATCAGTAGAGAGACAGAGAGAGTAAAAAGGAGAGATGGAGGGCGGTGAAGAGAAAGAGGCAGGTTGAGTGGGAGAGAAGAGGCTATGATTTTGAGGTCAGGGTACTATAGAAGGTTGTGGTAGCTCATAAATAAACAGGAAATTTTCCTTGGGATGTTGATTGGAGCAGAGAAATAAATTGAGGCTAAAAGGGGATCTACGGGTGATATTTTACTAGCTTGATTGATACTTGCAGGATGAATGGACGGGGGAACAGAAACTGCAGTATGGTGATATCCCCGAGAACATTGAGCCAGTGGAGATCAGGCCAATGGGAAACTACGCAGTCTCCATCACATGGCCCGATGGCTTCAGCCAGGTCAGATCTAATGTAGATATAATTATGTTAAAATCTATCATTATTGTCATTACTAAGGTTAAGAATGAAAATCGTGTGTTAGGATTATACCAGTAAGCTTAAGAAGCAAAGCTAAATATAACCTTTGAACAAAAATCTAGTAAAATATATTCGGGTCCCCCCCAACCCCAACTGAAAATGATGACTGAAAATGTATGTCTTTATTCTCTTTCTTTCTCAGATTGCACCATACGACCAGCTCCAGACTATGGAGAGACTGGTGGACGTACCAGAGACAGTGACGTCACGGGCAGCTGCCTGAGGTAGTGCTAGAGTGGCATGATGTGAGCGTATCCGTTGATGTAAGCGCTCATTGCTCATCCATTTAGCAGGTTTTGTTGCTTGTGTGATTAGTTGTCAATGTCATTTGGTAGTCATGTACAATTCTTATTTTATTATTATTTTTTCTTATGTTCTAGTTTATTACATATGATGAGCCGAGATGAAGTATGACAATGATGGTCCAGCTCATCTTTCTTGTCATGACTACTTGCATCGTTTGTTGCCCTCTAGTGAGGTCCATTTAAAGCTCAAAGCTGTGAAAATCTTCTATCATGAAGTTCAGCTTAATCATAATTTCCAAATCTGAGTATTACTTATCCATTTAAACCCCAATATACCGTAAAGTAAGTTCTGGTGTACTAGTTCTCCATAACAGGAAAGTTAACTAGTTTTAGACTCTAGTATGGCCATAAGTAAAAAGGTTGGCACCAATAACTCTCGAATAAGATTTAGCCCTCTGTATACGCAACATGGTTTGGGAGATGCTTCTTATACTTCCCTACTGCATTACATTTTAATTGTTTCCTATATTTTTATTGTATGGTTATGAATCAGAAGTACGTGCAACTCATTAAGGTGATACAAGAGAAGTTTCTGAAGAATCCAATTCAGCTAACTCTCAAGAAATAAATGTAGCTCAAACAAGTTGGGAAATTGGATCATAATCATTTTAATATTACTTGCAAAAAGTATCAATTTCCCCTTCAATCTCGACCAAACCAGGTATACCTTAAAATGTTTCTTTCAAACTCAATGAGAACTAATGCACCATAACACGTTATAATACTTCTCAATCCCTCTATCTTGATTAAATCCCGTTTTCGCTTCATATACATTTATTCCATTACTCAAATAGTTGATTTTTAATTTCTGAAGATGTCATCCTTAACATATAAAATGCAATATGTCTAGGTAATGTCAAAGTGATGAGTGATAATATACCAAAGTCAAAATATACATAAGGGACGAGAACATTATACATATAAACTTTGGTGGAAGTATTAGATTAAAAATAGTAAAAAATCAAAATAGTACTTGTAAATCATAATGCAGAAATTTTTCTTCTAGAGTCTGACCATTTATATTAGAAAAAACTAAACCACTGTGTCCATCGTCGACTCCATCATGTTCTAGTGCCCTCGATCAATAAATATGAGGTACAACGAGCTGTGGATCATTTTTTTTATATAAATTTAACAATTATTTAACAAAAAACTAGTGTGAGAAATTCTGAAACCTTAAAACATGAAACTCTGCACCACAATTGGCTGAATAACTAATGTTTGGGGGAAAATGTTATGACAGAATAGAAAAAACATGTCCTCACAATGTGTGAAAGAAAGGAAGCAGAAGCAAAAAGTCTTTCCAGCAAAGGGATTATGGTGCAGACCATGGTGATTCCTCCATCTTCCACATATCCTTTACAGTATCACAGGAGCTTTAAATTTATTGAATTTAAAGACTGTATTAAGATAAAATGTAAAACGAAAAGAATGACAATCTGTGATGAGAAATGTATGAAAGTTGTAGCAAGTCATCGATGTTGCCATTGAGGTTTATATAATACTGCTTCAAATTGATGTATTTACACCAGCATATCACACACATGAGTACCTTGAGAGTTGGTGAATATTTACATATCAGTCCTAGGTGATGACAGCTTTGCCTGCTGAGCACAACCTCTAAAAAGGAGCATTGGTTGCATACATTGCAAGAAATTTGTGGGCAATCTTTGCCAAAGCAGGATAGATGAGAGGGTGGTCCCCCACCATTTGAGGGTGCATTCTTTTAAATATGTGTACAACATAGGAAGGTCTCAAATTCCTTGAACGCGGATGGCAATGCCACTACAGACATACCATCTCTCATATGAGACAGATCTTAAGACACTTCTCTCAAGGCTGTGGATAAGGACCATGTTTTCTTCACATATTTATTTTACTTTGTGAGATGTGACACGAAGAAGATTCTGGATGTAGGTGAATGCCGTTGTGTAGGATTGCTCGTCAAACATTGACCCCTAGAGGTATGGATCCAAAACCATCACAGCAGAGATTGTGTCATTCATCCTTAGAAATGCCTCATACTCAAGTTACCCACACTTCATGATGTCTGTTAAGTGATCAAAATCTGATCACAGTCTGGTCATATCCTAATATTGTGTTAGAAGAGGGCCTATTAGAAGGTGATCTGACTGCTTCTAATCAATGTTCAGACTCTGATCAGATGTCTAATCTGATTCTAATCAGAATCCGGTAAGATGTTGGACTCATGATCAGATTCTGAATACAATATGATTGTATTCTGATCACAGGTCAAAAGATGTGTGATTAGAAAGTGATCAGCATGCTTATGATGAATGATCAGAATACCAACAGAATTTGATTAGACATCTGACCCATGATCAAATTCTGATCTCATTATGATCAGGTTCTGATCACGTATCAGAAGTAGACCAATCAGGTTGTAGTCAGCCAAGTTCTGATCAATAATCAGAATCCAATCATGCATTGGACCATTCACCAGAATATGATAACATTAGGTGAGATTCTAATAAAGTCTTAGAGCTCAAAATAAGGCCAAATGATCACCATTTATATCATTGCCTACATCTAATTACCTGCATGGTCAGGCAGCATTCATCATCTATACTTGACACAATCCATAATCCACACTTCGTAGGTTCCTACTGGTTCAGTGGCATGCCATGTGTGCACTATTTCCAGGTTTAGATGACCATAAGTCAATGTTTCCCAATTTGGACTTGGGATTTGGCACTCCCTAGTCCATAATTTTCACTCATGTTGCTCTTATTGCTGATAAGCTTTTGTCAAATATATATTCTACATTGTATATAGTATACTGATTTAAGAGATTAGTCTACGTTACAATGTACATAATCATATCTGGAATCAGATATCAAATCCTGAAAACAACAGAACTTAAAACACTCTCAGATAACTGACAGGATATCATTATTTTTTTGTAATATGTTATTGTTACCAGGTTATGGATATCAGATAATGATAAAAAATGGTTTGATGTTGTACAAATCTTATAGGAGACATTTTGCTTTAGTTATTTATCTGATATCATTTTCATTGCCCTAGAAACATTTATCTAGATGATATATAAAGGTGGTCCTTTCAAATAATTGCTAAACTATAGTTGGATATGTTACGAAACAATTTTGGGTGTATGGAAATTATTCAAAGAAGGACTTGTATTCCATCATGGTTCCTGGAACAGGTTTTGAAATAAAAATTAGGAAAGACTCAGTTTTTTGAGAATGTCCAGCTGAGACTTAGGGTTTTAAAAAAAAATATTTAAGTACATTTATACTTCTTGGAAATTCAATAGGCTTCCTAGTTTTGAATGCTTTGAGGCCATTATTTGTGTAATTCATCTGCTTGATGTGGCCAATAATATGCTTCATAACTAATAATTACCTGATTCTCCATCAAGATCAATGTTTAATTTTTTCAAGAACTATAAGATCCAAGGTTTGACAAACTGTGTTTACAAAGTTAGTTTGTCTAAATTATATTACCAGCTAAAGAAACCTAAGTACAAAGATATATATTCAGTATGTCAACTCTGCTTTGGTTTTACAGCAGCCAACCAGGAAAATCTATCATGAACTTCATAATCTTTAGTTTTCTATTTACAAAGATTCAAAATATGGGCCATATAGTTTTCAAAAAAAATAAGAAATAATAAAACAATATAGTCAGACTGAAATTGGGTCAAGTTCTACAACACTTTGTATCCCAAAATATTAAAAATGCCACTTAGTTCCAAAAAAAACTGCAAATATTATCATTTTCACAAATAACAACCCAAAAAATATTATGAAATATAATAAAATATTTTATTTCTACTAAAACTCGTGAAACATTTTTAGGCAATAAAGATTCTAATGAATCCCCAAAATATAATTGAAATGATGACCTAATACAATATCATGAAACAAGTACAAAGTACCATTTAATTAAATAATTATCAATTAATCACTGATCTAGAAATTCTGTAAACAAAAATTTTCTTAAGAAAACTTATAAGAGAAGGATATCAAAAACATTGGATCAAATAACACTATGTACTACACCTTATTTGATGAGTGTGATTGTTCTTGTGATTATTAGTGTGGAGACACTAGAAAGAGACGTTGGGTTCCTTAAATTGAAGGAGTTCACTAATTTATTCATATGATTACCTGGATAATATTTCTCCTGATTATAAACCTTTTTTATTCATCTCAGGGATATTTAAGTAATCCTTAGCCTAGAGAAACTGAAGATACATCACAGATGGACATGGACAGTTCTGTCATAACTATGACCTAAAAATCTCCAATCACGGGATTTTATAAGAAAAAGATACTTCAAGTAAGATGTTCCAATGAAGTCCTCAGCCATGGTACTACAAGTACAAAGAGAACGAGGTTTTTATGATTTCTGAATAAAATAGTATTCACTAAGATGACCATATAGGGTTTTGATTAAAAAAAATTAGGGTTAAATATTTTTTTAGTGCTTCTGGTTCAGAAAACAATATTTTTAATTTTTTCTTACAAGCATAGACTGAGAAAGGGTCAAATCCACATGGGCCAACGATAGACTCAAAGGATTGAAGTTTAACTTTTATTTATAATTTTAGGAATTAAAAATAATTTAATGACAGAAAAAAAAGTAAAGTTAATTTAAAATCATTAAAGGAGCCATAAAAAATATTTATCCTAATCAGTCAAATTCATCCAAATTTAGAGAATAATTTTAATATTTCTTCTCTCCTCCAATCTATGTGATGGATTCACAGTGTGGCAATAAATTCTAAGCAGACGTGGAAAATTCACAAAAATATTTGATTTATATTGAAGTAAAATGCAAAATTATATGTTCTGACTTATAAAATAATTTTCATTATGAATTTAATGTCAATAAATTCCATAAAAATACCAAAAAATCATAATATCATTCTAAAAATCTAAGGCCTTAAAGTTAGTGAGTTTTTATGAAAAATACTCACTTAGTATAAATAGGGGAATGCCTTGAAAGAAATTTACCCATGCTAGAATTTCTTATTGCCCCTTCCCTTCTTCTCCCCTCTCCCTTCTCTCCATTCAAAATGCGATCGGGATGGCGTGATGACATCGATGGAGCATGAACAGAGCTTTTAAATGTGAAGGAGGAGATTCCACATGCCAAGGACCATGTATATATGTCTAGAGGCTGCACACATGAGCACCGCGACTCATCTCACTCAAGGATCCTAGAAATCCTAGGTGTGATTCATGCCATGATGGTTCAATTCAATGTTTTGTTGATGTAGTTTTGATTTCATTTGAAGTCTTGCTATGCAAGTCGTTCAGAGTTTCATGCATAGGGAGGCCCCTAGAAACCAAGAATATCTTCATCAATTATAATTTAAACAGCTTTTCCCTCTTTTCAGTAGCTAAGAATCAACCTCACAGATATTCAGGCCCATGTGTAATGGATTTCCACACAAGTTTTAGATCAGATAATTCCAATTTAAGGGCTCATGACACTTACTACCATCTTATGAATTGTATCATATATAAAGACTACTTATTAAGTCAGATTGTACTATTTGGAGCATATTACCTCTGATGATCTCCTTTGAGCTTTAGTCTTAGTCACCATTCTACAAAGACTTATAATAATGATAATTAAAATATACATATATTAGTTTGTGTGACTCTAGACTAAAAGACATCCAAACATTCACAATTAATGTATCATATTCATTGAAACAATGCTATCTACCATTTTTTCATAAATTAGTAAAATTATCCAATATTTTAAACCACATTTTTTTCTAATATCAATAAAATTGGTGTCAAGTGAAACCATATTAGGATAAAAATCATATTATGTCACAGTACATTTTTAGAAATAATGTTCTTGATTATTTTAGCTAATAACATGGAATATAATAAATAAAAATAACGTTTCTGCAGTTTAATGAGTAACAGGTGAGAAATATGTTATCTATTGCTTTACAAAATATGACTCAGAGACAGTCTTATCATCCTTAGATTCCTTCAAGCCTTAGCCAATTTAGACACATGGTTAGCCCTCATTCTCGAGTCAGAAGTAGGACACATAAGTGTTGTAGAGCCTTTTAACTCAAATTCATCTTTGATATGAACGTAATAGATCACTTGCCCAATATAATATCTAATCCTAAACAAATATCATCATAGTTCCAAGGACATAAAATATTTATTGTTCTTGATATTTTTAGTTCTTCATGAAAATCATCTTGTTTAGTGGAGAGGTTTAAAGGTTCTTATTTTACTTATTATTTTACATCAATGTTTGACAAAAGTTTATGAACTCAATTTGTTTTAAAAGTGATTCAAAATATTGCATTTTTTAATATAATTAAGTCGTAAAATTGGACGAGCTAGGTTCTAAATCTTTCCAAACTTCAATGTTATTTTTTAATTTAACATAGCTAACTTATATTTTATAAGTAAATATAACTCTACATTGTTTACCAATTTTATGATTTAAAAAAAATTAAAAAATTGGTAAACAATGTAGAGTTATATTTACTTATAAAATATAAGTTAGCTATGTTAAATTTTATGACTTTTTTTTAAGAATGTCATTAAATAGGTAAACCATGTAGAGTTATATTTATTTATAAAATGTTAAATTTTATGACTTTAAAAAAAAAGTCATAAAATTGGTAGACCATGTAGAGTTATATTTAATTATAAATTATAAGTTAGCTATGTTAAATTAAAAAATAACATTGAAGTTTGGAAAGATTTAGAAGGCGTTTTAGAACCTAACTCGTCCAATATTTTGTTTTTAAGATATTTCAAGAATATGTTTTGTACCATAGCTCTAATGAAATACAATGAGGAAGACATCTTGCACGAAAGGGTTAAGTTTGAAGTATGAACATGTGAAATGGTCTTTTAGTAACATTAGCACAGACTTGCTCCTCCCTCTCTCTCCCTTTCTGATTGTATAACCATATAATTTGGCAGCGAGGCAGAACTCGATTCTCTAACTTTACTCATCTCAATATTTTATCGCTTTCAGCACCATTATACCAGTATTAAAGAACATAAATATCCTTAAATATCTGCAACTAAATCTCAACGGTACAAACTTTATATCAGTAATTTGTGGAAGAACACTGCATCACAGAGTAGCTGAAGCATCACACTATTTATCCCATGATACAGACGCATATAAATGAATATTTTATTTATGAAGTTAATTTCATATGAATCTCTTAAACGTAATTATATGCTAGGCTACTATTTATCCTAAAAAATAGAACTTTCAAAATCAAGAGTCATAGGTATCTTAATATAAAATACCAGCCGATGGAAAAACCTTCCAAAGTAAAACAATCATAGCCCGATTCGATGGCAGGGTTCCTAACTCTCTCAGATCAGTTATCTGATTGTCAATCTGACTGAGGGCCCCAAAATATCGAGGAGCAAGTTGCATGTTTTACCCTATTGTGACCTAGATTACATGCTCTAGTTTTTTGAACATCTATCGGGATTCTTGGATACACTACTTGCTTCTACATTTCAGTTAGAAGCCGAGATCGATTCTCATATTGATATCCCATTTTAAGACAGTTGTCATGGTTGGCTAAAGTCTGTTGTCAAGACTAATTCAGAATGATTTACTCAAATGTTTTTTTTTGAAGAAAATTTACTCAAATGTTTATCTCCTACTCCGGAATGTCAGGCTATAAACCCTATTCTTGAAAGTTGTTTTCCGTCTAATTTTTCCCAAAGATGTGTTCATAACTATCCTGAAATGTTACTAAATAAAATCCAAGAGATCTTGAACGTAGGGACCAAGAGCAACAAATTATTCTAGCCACTGTATACCGGCACTCTCTTCGTGAGGTTCACACCACATATTTGGGATATCTCCTGACCCTCCG
>NC_135845.1:16905000-16990000 GCF_029677425.1 Wolffia australiana
TCGACGGCGCGCGTTGCAACACAGGGCGGAGACGAACGACGTGGATGTCGATACGTATTGCGGGAATGCACGTTTATAAAAATAATAAGAAGTACAGCGATAACCGAAGTGGGGCGGCACCCTGGAAGAATTCCCGTACGTGTCACATACGTTCCGACTCCCAATGACCCGATAGATCAAACGAAGGATGCTGTGGGAGCGGGTATCCTCGATCCGCCTATCTATTCCCGAGATGGTGGCGGACAGGATAACGAGTGGAGATACTACCCCAAAACCCAAGGTACGTGAAACAACAAAGGCAGGGTCCAGAGGTAGAGCTCGTGAGAAAATATTGCAGGAAGTAAGTGCGCGCAAGAAGGGTTAGCGTCGTGACCTGCGGACTAGAGTCCGGTAGTCGCGCTGGTCGAAGCCGTGTCCCAATTGGCGGGGCGGTCCGGGGCGGCGAAATGGGAGTTGGGCGGGCGGTCGTTCGGGCGGGTCCAAGCGGCTGAAGCCAGGAAGCGATGTCGTCCGGTTTGGCTTGGGGCTTCGGGCGGGCTCACGGTCTGGGGCCGGAGCAGGGATGCGTCGGCGTCGGGCCGGGTTTCCGGCGGCGCTCGACGGGGTCGAGCAGGCGAGTGGGGGTGGTCAGCCTGGGCGGCACTCGGCGGCGTCGGGCCGCGAACCAGGTTGGTCGGGACCCGGCACGTGCTCGTGGGGGGCAGACGGGAGCCAAGCCGGGTCGCTGGAGACGAGCGGGTCGATGGCCCCTGAGAGGGCAGGCGCTCGAGAGTCTGCCACTGATCGGCGGCGGCGGGCTCTGGGGCGGTGGTCCGCTGGTGAGTAGCAATGATCGGGGCTGGTACAAGGTGCAAGGGAGCGCCCACGGAGTCGGGCAGCGGCGGCGGCGGCTGCGGCGACGGGCGGCGGCGGCGTCAGCCCGCGGAAGCCCTAACGCCTCCCCTCTTGTCCCTTTTTCTGATCTTGACAAAAATGCCCCTCAAATGATGATATTTTTACCTGCGAGTGCCACAACTTAAATCGGGGTCACACTGAGTCGACTCAGTGGTGACCCGGCGTTACGAGAGGCCGAGTCGTGCTTTGTTGACTCAGCGCCTGAGTCGGCCGGTCGCGTTGGGTCAACTCAGCGGCGGACCCGGTCGATTGTTTCCCCTCCCCCGCGCCTAGGTCTTCCAACGGCGGCGGCGAATGAGGTGGGCGTAGACGGCGGGAGAAGAAGTCCGACGCTCAGCGACGTCTTGGGCGGCCAGGACTCCGGCCACGGTGGTGAGGGCTGTCTGCTCCAACGATGATCTGTGACGCTAACGAACGAAGGAGGAATCACCGGAAGAGCTGACTGGTGGCGGCGTCACGAAGGACAGGGGCCTGCAAGATGGCGGTGTGCGGAAGCGATGGGTCTTTCTCCTCCAGCAAAACGGGGACGAGAGCACAATCTGGGAAATCTTACGAAACCATAGCAAACTTTCAAATCAAACTTCACTCTTTTTTTCTTCAACAAAACATCATCTTCTCTATTCGGTAGTCTCTTCCCCTTATATAGGGGAGAGAAAGGGGAGGGTTGCCCTAAGGATAACCCTGTAATTTAAGGGGAAGTTGTGGCCCAAAGAGAAGGTCGATCACCCAAAACAGTTCTGAGAAATACCAGGAGGGGCCCAAAAGCGACGGGGCCCTCCGAAGACACACACACACGTTTAGGGGGAATTAAAATGCATAAAAAAAAGAACTCGCCGGGAGGACCACGTCAGGCTGTATACTTGAATGCAGGGTCCTTCTCATCGGCCCGGGCTTCGCGGCGTGGGCGCTGGCGTGTCGTCGCGGGTTGACCTTGTGCTTCGGCTTGCGGATGGTCCCCCATCAATATTCTCTCTCACTTACTGTCTCTCGGTCTTTTTTCTCTCTCACTCTATGTCTCTCTTTCTCTTCTCTCCCCTCTCTCTCTATCTCACTCTTTGTCTCTTTTTATATTTTCTCTCTTTCTCTCACTCTCTATCTCGTTTTATCTTTTCTCTCTCACTCTGTCTCCCTTTCTCTTCTCTCTGTCTCTCTTTCTCTTTTCTTTCGCTCACTCTCTCTCTCTCTTTCTCTTCCCTCTCTCACACTCTCTGTCTCTCTCTCTCTCTCTCTCTCTCTCTCTCTCACTCTGACACTCTTTGTCTCTCTTTTTCTTTTCTCTCTCTCTCTGTGTCACTCTATCTCTCTCAGTCATTCTCTGTCTCTCTTTCTCTTTTCTCTCTCTCACTCTATCTCTCTCTCTTAGTCGATGTCTGTCTTTCATTCTCTTTTCTCTCTCTCACTCTATCTCTCTCTCTCAATCGCTGTCTGTCTTTCATTCTCTTTTCTCTCTCTCACTCTATCTCTCTCTCTTAGTCACTCTCTGCCTCTCTTTCTCTTTCCTCTTTTTATCTCTCCCTCTTTCTCTCTCCTCTCTCTACCCATGGAAAGTGGACGCAAGCTGTTTATAGGTCTGACTAGGACGAATATTCCAGTTATTATTGGGCCTACTCAGCCCAAAAAATGGTGACAGTTGCTCAGCCCATGTCCCATGTGAAAAATTGGACAGGGACGGTTGCACAATTTGACCCATAAATGTTTCCCAAGCGTGTGAATTTATAACCATCCCAAACCCCTTGGGAGGGTTATCAGGTCCCTTTTGAGGCAGATCAACCCCACCTTGGAGGAAGAATGCCATCTAGAAGTCTAGGACTAGTAGTACCGGTCCTAGAAGCCAATGGGCCTTGCATGGTGGTTTCAAAGACTAATCCCTATGGGGATTTTTAATCTGATATCATGTAGAAGATTGATAGTTTTAGATCACCTAGAAGCGAGTGACTATAATGAATATACATATTATATATTATATATATATTCATTATAGTGCACTTATGATGCTTATACTGAAGTCCATTAATACCTCATCCAAGTTAGCGAATTATGATGAGATCATAATACATATATCACTAGTCTTTAAGCATTCATTCTAAATATTCTTAAGTGAAGTACACGATAGTATCCAAATAGAATAACACTATCTTGTCTCACGCATGTGATGAGTATGGTTAGCCTCTTAGCCACTACTATGAAGAAACTAACAATAGATTGTGTGTGTTCACTGACTTGATTTGTACAAAAACCTGAATCATATTATACTAAACTTATCAATCACGTTTGTTCACACCACAATTGTGTAAATGGTCGTTAGACCTGAAATACCAAAGACGCTTTTCGGATGGACGGTTGTACTTTGATAATGACCTACAAGTTTCTAATCATGGAATACTAAACAATATTAGTTTGACTTGAGCAAGAAGTTAACGAAGACAAGTGAGTGCTCATGATGGGATTGCATGTCTTCAATATAAGATAGTACAGCTCAACGAGAACAATACGCTGAAGTCCTTTTCCAAGATAGTGGAATATCAGAGAAGAGTTCTCTAATTATTTTCGAATGCATCTATAGTACCTCAAATGACCTATTTGGGTTTGATAGTTAGCTAAACCTAAAGTCATCCAAAGAGCCTCAAGGGGATGGGAACTATATGTACATGGTAACTACAATAGATAGGTTCCATAAGTGACTCAATACACTCCTTGGCATCTTATAGAACACAAAGTGAAGCTTGGCACCAGATTGGCTGGGAATTTGACCTATCAATTTTGTTAAGTAGATCTGACATTAATTAATCTGTAATTAATTAATTTAGAATCCCAATAATATTTATTAACTAGACTAATATATGGGCCTAGAGGTTTACACGTGAATGGTATTTTAGATGTCAGAAGATTGATATGAAGTTTGGGGGGGTGGGGCTAATAACAAATACTCATTTACTATAAATAGGGGAGTGCGTGAACTAAAGTCACAGAGGCCAAAATTATGGAGAGTTTTCCCCTTCTTCTACTTCCTCCCAATGGATCCTCAAGAGACTAAGGAGATTTGACGTGACACAGATCACATGAATATATCTAGATGTTGCATAATTGAAAAACTCAGCATGTCTTACTCGACGAACCAAGAAATGAAGGAGCTGATCTCATTCACAAAGGACTTGACCACTATGTTTTGAGTGTCTTTCATTAATTCCAAAGTCTTCTGTTACATCAATCACATTACTTATATCCAAATCAAGGTCATAGAACCTAACATGTAGTCACCATGGATATAGCCTCAAATAACAAGAAAGTGATGATATTCGTGGAGAATAATGGAAGTCAGTGATCCTTATTTCAGGGTAGAAGGAAATATGTTTTGTATCATGCACCTCATCATAAGGTATGACTTAATAATAATAGAAAAAAATATTTTTTCATAAATTGGAATCCAAATGGGATGGACTATTCCTTGTGACTAAAGTGTTTGATAGTGGAGTTGTGATGATTATAAATCCCAACACAGGGCTGTATTTTATAGTAAATAAGCAAAGGATGAAGCCTTATCTAGAAATTTAACCACTTCATGATAGTCTCTCCATTCATATGTTTGATAACCGCTTAAAGCATCCAAATGATCACTCAGCAAGTTTTGATTGCTTCTTAACTTAGTCTCTCATTTACTCTCATTTACATTTATTTGCTTGGTGCTTATTTTTTTGTTTTCAAATATTTCATATCATGTGAGAAACATGTATTTGCATGATATCTTGATCACTTTATATTTTTAATAATTTTTTCTTCCTCCCACTTTTTTTGTAAAATCTTGGGAATACGCTATATAGTTACTCTTTCCTTACACACATGTCATCATTCATCTTACATTTTCCCTTTCTTTCCATCCATTCATCCTTATCTTCTCTCTTTACTTATAGATATCACCTTTAACCATATCCTCACCATAGTACTTCATTGGCAGCCACTTAAGATTTTGTGCGCATGAGGAGGACAAAAGCTTCTAATCTCCAAATACTTGAGAATAAACATGTTGATGGTATCTAGCCCCAAGTAGGGATTGGGGTTTGGATTCAATCAACTTGATTGAATCCTAATCAAATGTTTTGAACAATCAACTGAAGATTCAATCCTGACAGATCAAATATTTTGATCAAACAAAAAATTAGATTGATTCCGAACATATTATTCTATTCATTTTTTTTTTTCGTGTTCGATCAAAATTTTGTTTAAACAGCTCAAAGTAAATCGAAAAATTCGGCATGAGTTTGGAAGTAAGAATTAAAAGTTAGCCATCGTTATTTAAATTGAAGAAAAAGATATGATGGAACTCATACTTTTTGAAAATTATATATCATGAGGTAGATAAAATATGTTGAATTATTTTGAATGACAAAGGTATGAGTTTGGAAGTAAGGATTATAAGTTAGCCATTATTATTTAAATTATCTATAATTATAGGTATAAAATCATGGTGAAAATATTATGGAGTATTAAGGTATAAGAGTATGAGACTATGAGTTGAGAGGATAAAATTAAATATCACCATTATTGGAAAATATTACATAATTATGTACATGAAGATATAACACAGATGACAATATGTCAAATTTGATTAGAGGACGAAGACAAAGTCCCCTGATTAGGTGAGACGATGCGATGTGATTGTGTGGGGTGACATGAGAGGGCATCACATACCAACAACATCGTCGATCACGCAAATGGATGACCTCCTTCATCGAGACCACATCAATACTGTGAGCCAATTAGATGACATGATGCGACCAGGTGGGACGACGTGAGAGGACATCACATGACGACAACGTCATCGGCCCCGCAGATGGATGATGACCTCAGTCACCATATCAATATCGTGAACTGACGAGATGACATGATGTGATCGGGTGAGATGACATGAGAGGACATCACATGCCGACAATATCGTCTGCCACACAGATGGATGACTTCCCTGGTCAAGACTATTGGGTTTTATAGGCCTAGATCTAGATGAAGAAATGAAAACAATCTGTAGCAGAAGACAAGCAAAATCATACGGCATTGAGAAAACCATTGAAACGAAGTACCTCGGCACGGATCACATGCATGATTTATTGGGCCCTCGAGCTAGACGAGTCGAGCTGCTCAAGTGTGCAGCCTGTAGAAATATGCACGAGGTCCTCGGCACATTAGATCTCCCCCTCGTTGATGTGCCATGTTTACGCTCCGTGGTCATTGTTATGTCGTCTTGATCACATCGTAAGTGGAGAGATGTGGGGGGAAGGGATAAGAAGGGGAAGGACCCTGAAGAATTCTGGCCTGGGTGAATTTTGTTCAAGGCCTTCCCCTATTTACACTAAGCGTGTATTTTTCACAAACCCCCAAAACTTAAGTATATCTTCCGACGTCCAAAATATCATTTGCATGTGACCCTCTAGACCCATGTATCAATCTAGATAACGACTCGAGCAACCCAATAACCTTTATTAGCCTTCAAAATCAACTAACTATATCATCATATAGAGTAATCAATGTCGGATTGATTTAACCCAATCGATAGGTTGAGTCTCCAACATGTGGCGTGCCAAGCTGCACCTCGTGTTATAGAAGATTCAAAGGAGTATATATATCGACTGACTCATGGAACCAGTTCATCATCAGTTTCTGTGTAAATATAGTCCCTCATCTACTTAATGCTCCAAGGATGACATAGGGTATGGTCAAATGTCAAACCCTAATCGGTCATCCAAGTTAGTACTGATGCATTTGGAAATCATCGGAGAACTCTTTTCCAATATTTCATTTCCTTGGCTAAGGACTTCATTACATCATCTTCCTTGAGCTGTCACCTCTTATACTAGGGGTGGGTGATCCCATATTGACATTTCAATCATCTTCTTGATATACCAAACTAAGACTGTTTAGAATCTCATGATTAGCAACACATAGGTCATAGTCAAAGTATAATCATCCGTCCACAAGACGTCTTTGGTGTCTGAGGTCTAAGGACAACACACAATCGTGAGATGAATCAACCTTATTGACAGTTTGGAATAATACCATTCAAACATTTGTACTGATAAATTCTGTGAACTCTTTCCACTAAATAGCACCCACTGTCTGTCCTTAGTGTCTCCATACTAATGGCTGCGTGAACGGCCATACTCATCAAATGAGTGAGGCTAGATAGTGTTATTCTATCTGAATTCTTTGATGTCCTTCTCGAGTATCCCTTGAATAGGAATATTAAGAAAACATGCTTAAAGATAAGTGATCTCATCATAATTCACCAAGTCAAATCTTGTATTCATGGACTTCATTATAAGTGTCACACGTGCACTATACTGAATATATTTTTTTAATGAATATCAAACGAGATATGGAATGTATAATTGGCTTGTCGTCCACATATATTTCCATCAGAGACAACGTCAATACAGTGAGCCAATGAGACGAGGTAGCATGACTTGGTGTGACAACATGATGAAGATTCATGGGACGATGTGAAGTGATCGAGTGATAGACGAACAATATGTATATAACTAGATCATCTTGTTAATGATTGTGCAAGTGATGAAAAAAAGTTTGTTTGGTGTGACCAAAGGGTTTTATATTTTTCCATTTGTGAAACATTCCTGAGTAATCAACCAAAACTGTCCCTCTTTGTGGTTCCCTTGCTCTGTGATCTTGCACAACACTACTCGGGGTCTACAAATCTTTAAGATTAATATGCACTAATTATCTTATAAAAAAATTTATTTGGCTTACAAAGAATTGGTTGTTTATTGTGATAATGGTAGTTCGTCATTCCATCAATCTTTGTCAGTTGGTATTGTTTCACGCCCGCTACTTGGTTTTGTATGGCCAAAATCAATACTTCATAGTTATCAATATCTCAATGCTTTCTTCATTGAGATACTTTGTATAGTGACATGTAACACAAAAAAACCAATACGATACATAAAGGGAGCATGTAAGACTTGGTACGCGATATTACTTATCTGACAAGACAACTTCACTCATATTTTCCCCATAATGGCCATAGGCTGGTTCTCCAAGAGACAACACCTGGTTCCTGAACTTCCACTCAGTATCAATCCAATTTATAGTGGTGCCAAGTAGCTTGATATCATTCTCCGACTTCCACACATCACAATTATGGAGATATGGTTGATATTTGTGAGTTCATAAGCAAATTGATTCTTCATTTCATGATATGCATCCATGAATGACTCCTTTGCTACTCTCGAGCTTGGAATATGCATCTCAAACTGTGCACAGAAATGAGACCATTGTACAAAACCCTCATTGTCCATTATACTCCATGGTAGAACCTCAACACATAGGAGCCACCCAAGGTATATTTTAGTTGCTTAATGGGTAATACAAGTCCATTAGGGGTCCTTCCTAGGGCGCGGGTGACCACGTAATAGCTCAGCGGCTGATTTATTTATCTTCGGTAACCCTTCAATGCATCATATATAGCATTTTGAAACTTCTCGAGATGCTTCCTAAAGAAAGTTGTAATGCAATGCATGTTCCTATTGATGATGGGCTTGCTAGGGGGGTTGACCTTTGTGCAAACCTTACATATATATCGTAAAAGGTCTTGTCTTCCTGAAATACTGGAATACTTTCGACCTTGGTGCATAGTGTATGCTTGTTGCGATCGACCCCTCGGGTGTTAGATCAATCCCCTTTGCTTGGCATACCACTTACTAGTGTGTTGTCATTTTTTTGATCACCCATGTTCATCATCACAGTGTGAACCAATAGGAGATGAGCTTTCAGATGTCTCCTCGTCGCAAAGAGATGAATGTACAACATATGTGTCTACATGACTATCAAAGGGCGTCTGGATGGAATCCATTGCATCAGGTAAGCATAGATAATAATGTTTTATAAGAGTTTCATGGATCGTGTTTTATAGGGTCCATTGTGATGGATCAAAATCATGATCAGTCATGAGAAAATAAGATAGAGTGTAAATCATGTAGGAAAAATGACTACAATATATATGTTATTGCCCCCTGTACTCTTTTAATTATCTGTCTGCTCAACATAATTATAACTAATCTAGACAGAAGATTGATAATGAAAAAACATTATCTTTTAAATTATTCCCTGATTGCGTACTGTAGAAATCATTTGATATGTCTAGGGCTACATTTATCTTTAATACTGTTTTTGGATGATGCCAATGTCCCAAAAAGTACAGAACACTTTTGCAAGGGCCATATTAAGATAAAACGTTAGTTAGAATCACATTTCATGAACTCAGTTGGGCACATAATTTAGCTGCAAGAATTTAAAACTCCAAAGGTGCCGAAGAAAACTACCCGAACCTGTTTTCTGAAATCGTAACTCCGGGTGCCCTCGGCGCGGAGGCCTCGATGATCGCTCCGCTCTGTAGTGTTGGACAGTTTAGGCAGTTTGGGAGTTTTTCAGGACTGCTTTTTCTCCGGGGCCTTGGGCGGGCGGTCGGAACTGGGTTAGAAAGCTGGAAAACATGTGAAAAAATGCTTTCATAAGGCTAAAGAGAATCAAAACTTTCTTTGGAGTGTAGCTCTTCACAAACTATTGATCTAGTGGATTAATAACTATTGGTGAGATCTAGAAATCAAATTGAAAACTTCAAATTTTCAAATAAAAGTTTCCCATGACTACCAGTTTTTTTAATCCTGGAAATTCTCAACAATTGCCAAAAACCAGCAGGTCAGTGAGAGCTTGGGAAGACAGACGAAGAGAAGAGTTGGGATTCCAAAGGGCACGAGGAGAGGGTGGATAAGATTGTAGAATAGCTGAGATGGTATTCCTCCAAATTTGAAACCATGGACTCATTAGGTCACTTTCTGAACCGTCATTCGTTAAATATACATTTTCATGATGTTCATCCTTGGTTTACATATTCTTCTAACATTGAACAATGTCGAGCCAAACACAATGGTGTAATAAATTTCTTTTTATGTCATTCAGGAATAATCATTGTTGGTGTACTGATCCTTACAAAATTTGATAATGTTGTGCCAAACATGGAGGGAAATATTAAACCTCTTTGGTCATTTTTTTTCCACATTTGAATAGCATTCCAATTTCACCAATTAATCGAGCCTTTGCAATGTCCCAAAGGTTTAGATCACAAAATAGGTTTTTTTTTACGAATGCACTTTTTTCTGTCCACACCTTTGATGATCGGTTAGGATGGCAGAAAGTTAGCTGAATAAGGAAATTTCATATGATCAAGCAAAACCTATCAGACCTTTAAATGAAATGAATCAATGTCATCTACCCTAAATATTAATTGTATCCAATCCATCCTTTCCTCTATGTTCGACGCTGATGCTTCCATAATGGGTCAAAACGCAGTTTCAATGTAAAAGGAGGCCCATAGCTGCTTCCTTCAAAATAAGATAAACGCCAGCATCGGGGCGGGATTTTATTTCTCTTATCATTAAAGCAAAAAAAATACAGTCTATTATTCCCTAAATTCATTATATCCAACACTAAGAGAAGTTTGAATTCCTAGCTTAGGATAAAGAGGGCAATCCTAAATATTGTAAGGATGGCCCTAAATTAATTGAACACAATTTTCAGATGGCCCTAAAGAAGGAATGTTAAATAATATGTAAATTGCCTATTAAAAAGTCTCATAGGTCCATAGACTGAGGAAGAATTGAAGATACAAGGAGCTCATCTAGAAGGTCCTCAAATGTTCTATCTCTCCTGTCATTTCTCTCAAATGCCCTCTTCCTCATCTCTCTGAAATGCTCTCCCCGTCTTCTAGAGAGTGGGGTAGCTAATGTATCCAATTACAGGAAGAGAAATCCATTTGCCCATGTGGAAAAGGGCAGAAAATGGAAAGAAAAATAAGCAGCGAGAGAGATAAATCAAAGGAAATAGTTAGAGATAGGGATGCCAATGTGCATAATTTAAACTAATTTCATGGGAATGACATCTTCCCCATAAGAACCGTAAATATCTCCTCAAAAATTAAAGCAGAAATTTCAAACATACCGCAAATATAATGTATGCAGAACTTTTTAATGAGTTGCATTATTAAAATTAATGCTTTCATTATTTTTAATTAAAACAGTCATGGCCTCAAAAAAGCAATCATTTTTTTTCAAATCGTAAGCAGACTTTGAAATTATACGTTAATCTTTGCATTATACGTTCTGCGTACAAATGAAGGGAGACAGGAAATGTTATGGCTACTGAATGACTAAAACAACTCTACATTAACCTTCACAAATCACTGAGTACACCTAGTATGATAAGCCTCAAATACTAAAATGGCTTAAATTATCTTACACATATTGCATTTTCTATCAATACAAAAAATAGGCTCAATTCCCGTCTAGTCATGGTGTAAAAGAATTATATCATAAATAGCTCTTAAAAAACCATATTGTGTATAATGGAGGCTGCAGAATGCATAATATAAATGCAACATTGCAGAAGAGGAAAATGCACTGCACCTTTCATGTTTCAACCAATAACACACCCCTGACCACATATCCAGAACACAGTAGAATGCTTCCACGATTTAATTCCAATGGAAAACACACATGGAAGAGCTCCTGAAAATTGAAACAGTGGTTCCTGACTCGCCGTTTCAGCATGAAGAGCTCTTGAAAATGTCTTAAATTTTGTTTTTATTTCGAATATTCAATCTGATCTGATGCAAAGTGATAATTCAATTTGAATAAAATCTGATTTTTTAATCCAAAAATTAGGCTAGTTTGAATAATTTGATCTGAACCTGATGCAAAGATCAGGTACAAATCAAATATTATATAGGTCTGATTGAGGTTTGGATTCGACCGTTTGAATGCCCAATCCAATCCAACATTCGAAAAATCAGTTTGTATCCCCAAGTAGTGACCTATTGGGACCGAGTGTCATGACCTTGAGAGATGTGAGAGATACCTATTTGTTGAGAATTGAAGGGCCACTCTTATCTATATCATCAAACCGGGAGGAAAATAGAATCCCTTTTCCAATCTTCATCCAAGCTAGGATGAGATTGACTTACATGCCCTTTACATGTAGATGTCTAATTTTTCAAGTATGTTATCATGTATTAACTAGTGATTCATATTTATAACACTTCACTCTCTATCTCTTTGTTTTCAATGACTGAATGACTCAATAAAATTGCTTTAGCTACAGGGTATTTGACAACATCAAATTAGATAACCTAAAGTATGCGTTTATACTATTTACCACTTATTTTATGCATGTTTTTCATAAGATCTGCTTTTATATAGTTTATTGATTTTTCATACTAAGCCCACCAGACTCCTTAGAATCAAATGGATTTTTCACATCTTCTTGGTGTTTTATTTGGAATACATGACAAAGGTAAATAAAATGATAATTTTTTCATAAAAATTATCAGCCTGGCGCTAATTAATAGAAACTAAGATAGATGGATTTATATCTTTGAATGCACCCAAGGTGCTCGATGAAATGCCAACAAGAAAATGATTCCACAGAAATCCAATGAACAACAGATTTTCTTCTATTAACACTGAAATTAATCAACTCAATAGGGTGCATCAACCGACTTTCTACATAGAGATCCGACTTGATTTGCCCTGATTCAATGACCATGAGTGGTGGCATCAGTCACCGCCACCGAACTTTGGTGTGTAGTCTCCTTGGCTCTTCTCCTCCATGCTGGCACAAAGCCTCCACTCTCTAACTCTCTCTGGTGCCTTCCTGAATGGTGGGAGTCATCTGAGCAGTGTCACTCTCTCCCTATTGCTCTCGCCACCGCGGAAAGGGTCTTCTGCAACTACCTCTTCTATGGATCAGAAGATCATGTTAGAGTCTTTGAAGTCCCTCTTTAAGGAGCCGAGAAAGGTTCTCTTGACCCCTCAAGGGATAGTCTTGATCCAACAGCTCTTGAGGGGCCGTTGGATCAGCATGTGGTCCTCTTGTTCGCCGCCTTCGCCAGCCCACTGACAATGATGACGCTTAGGGGTCATGAAGGACAGGACTGCCCTCCCCCCAACCCAATCTTCTAATCCCCCATTAGAATGGGTTCGGCGATTGTGATTAAATCGTAGTCGTGGACCCCTTCTCAATGGAGTATCTCTTTAGCCACATCAGCTACCTCATCACCCTTACCCATCACCATTCTTCCTTGTGATTAGCCAATTGATGGGGGCCCTTGTCTGCATCAGCACCCTACAACAAATCAGAACTCCACAAATGATATAAAATATTTAAAACTTGTTTGTATTAAATCTCACCATCCAATATTCTTTAAGAAGATTGGAAGGTTGAGATTAGATCAACATCTTTAAGAAAGCCCGTTCTGACTTAGGCTTCAGGCCAGGTTCGCTCGAGTCCCGTTCAATATTTCCTCTAATTTTCTTAAGATCATGACCCGTAGGGCCGCGATCAATCTTATCCTTATCAGCCTGGCGCTTTGTGCAAAGCTAGTTGGCTACAATCTCATATTGAAAATTTTTAGGATTCTATACAATTTTTGCACCACATTATAGTGCAAAAATAAAAGACTTCCCTCTATTGGGCATGCTGACTCTCTAGGCCTCTGCTGGCGTTCTGTTGGGCCTTCATGTAGGCTATGTGTGCTAGTAGTTGGGCCATGTGCTGTGGTGCTCGCTAGCTGGTTTGAAACCTGTGCGCATGGTGACTGGTGGCTGGCTTGAGTCTCAAATGGACAAAGGATTATACATGAACGATAACCAATGATGGAGAAGATTCCATAAGAGTTCAAAGACAACTCTATATCTTCTAGAGAATGAGGTGTAGATAGGGACCCCATGGGCTGGAAACTTAACCTATCGATTGGATTAAATTGATCTCTATTAATTAATTTATATGTTGATATAGTTAATTAACAAGGTTGTCAATAATTTTTATTGGACCTTAAAGTTATTAACTAAAACGATATATTGGCCTAGAGGGTTGCACCCATAAGACTAAAAGGACATTGGAAGATACGGTTTATGTTGAGGGTTTCTGTGTAAAAGAATTAAAAAGTATAAATGAGGGGGAGGCACCCATTTTAGGTGCCCAGGCAAGCCAGATCTGTGCGCCCCGCCCTCCTATTTTCTTCTTTCTTTGCCTTCACTCATTCCACAAGCCATTTTGATGGTGAGAATAATCAATTGACTTCAAGAATTGGTGAAGAAGGAGAGGAGATCCACCAATCTTCTTGTCGCATGGATAGCGCTCAAGGCTGAGCAACTGATCAGCTTGATGAAACCCTCCCAAAAACCAAGTCAAGAGTAGAAAAAATTCCCTAAAAGTTACTCAATGATGTATACGTTTTGGAGATTAATTATGAAATGATCTAATATGTCCGCTGCTGAAAATAAGTTCCATTCAACAAAATTACACCCCAGAACCCAACAGGTTCCACTTCTCCTCAAAATTGATTTCTTATCCTAAAAAAATTCATAAATTATTTAAAATCATAATAAATTACTAAAAAGGAAATAAATATTGATTACTTCAAAAATTTTCCAATGTTCCTTCATTTCATTTGTCTTTTGTTTAGAAAATAGTTAAAATCCAAAAAATGTAACACACCTAAAAGCTGTATTTTAATATATATACAAATTGTAATTTTATCTCTCATTACCTTTTCCCTATGAATTTCACATTTAACTATTATGTACATATGAAGGAAATGTTTTAAGCTAGTATTTCATAAATGAGAGCCTTAAAATCACTTATGAATCCAAATTATGGTTAAGTACCATAAAATTGTAATGTTTCTTTTGTGTTTATTATTTAGAATAATCATATGAAAAATATTGCATGCTAACTTCTTTTTTGTGTAAATGTGAAGTGCCTTAATGCCTTTCATGCATTTGAGTGCATTTTTTTCTATTGACTTCATTGTTGTCCTTTGACTCAACATTCTGAGTTACATGTCTCAAACTTGATTTATAAGAAGAATCACCTTCCTCCATCCTATCAAATTAGAATAACTCCCATTTTTGGAAAATATTTAACATCTAGAATAATTTCTTTAGTGGAACTTCACCTTGTTCAAGGGAACCTTCTCTTAACCAATCATCCTAAGCTTCTTGTGTAATGCTCCGTATTTGTCTTCTTGATGTGTCAATCAATGTATTGCACTTGTTATCTCCCTCGGCCATAAAATATAAAAGATCACAAAACTTATGCCTATATTAAATAAACGATTTATTGGATCTCTAGAGGAGTCACATCAAGAAGTTCAGATGTTTATCCTCGATACATACTCAGGTTGTATTTATATTGTTGGATCTCCTTACCATTCCTTCAAAATGTACTGTAAAATATCTGACTTCCTCGACCTCTAGTCCCACGAGAAACAACACTTGAGCATATAAAGACATGATAGGAGAGGGAACTCAATAATGAATCACATGAATATCAAAAAATGAGTTCCCCATTTATTAAAACTTTATGGGACAATTTCATAAAACTTCCTTGGAAAATTCTATAAAAGTCCCCTGACTTGGAATATATCCACCAACATCAAACAGTGTTATGCCCATATAGAAGTATGGTTAATGAATTTAATGGTCCAAACTCTTTAATTCCTCAATTTTATTACTTAAATACAGCTATCTCATAGAGCCCTTATTATCATTTATTAACATGTATGTATAATCCTTTATCCAGATAAGACTCTCAACTGACATATATTTTGATTATCAAATCGTAGTCACTCACTCATACTAGTGCATGGAAAAAATTATCCGAGAATATCTACTCTCATATTTTCACAACCATCATTATTCAATTAACAATTTTTTGTTGAGTTAAACTCCTTTTGAACTAAGGCCCGAAAATGTCATGTTCAACACAGAATCAACTTTCTAGATTTTTTGTTGCATTCCAGGTAAGGCAGTTTGGAATATTGTGATTAAAGACTCATAGGTCATGGTGAAAACCCAACTGCCCATACATAGTGTGTCTGTCCCTCAGGTTTAACTTGAGTATGATGCCAGTAACATTGGATCTATTATATACCTAATTGATGTTAAGTATAATATCAGTTAGTGATTTGTACCTCTAATATATTTAAACACTTTCCCAATAACACCTTTAATCATATATGTTTGAGACTAGACAATGATATTTTTCATTGATCTTTTAATGTCCTTCATGAGTATCATTTCTACATGAATATTTCAAACACATGAATAAAGGCTAGAAGTTGCATAACTAGGATACCATTATCACACACTTAGTCATTGTTTTTATTTAAAATCTTCATTTTCAATAAAAGCAACGACTAAGTCTTTATTCATCAGTATTGCACAGGAGGTGGAACATGAAATTAGATCGCATGGGACATATATTCCTAGTAGATGTTATAGTAGTAATGTTATGGAGGCTCTTGATCACTGATATTCTGTCCTTTTTGAACCATAATATACACTTTATGAATTGATGACCCAGCATTATGTCCATGAAGTAGACGGGTTTTTAAAAACCAATCCAATTGGATTTTGTCTACCTTAAAAAAAACATGTTCACAATGCATATACATACATGTTATGTAGGCTTGCATCAAATGATGATAAAAATGATAATAAATAAATAAGAGAGTCCATGAAATTTATAACTATACAGCTATCAAGCATGTTGATTGTGGGTCTTTTAATGATGGCAGGTGCATGCAGAGTCCAAATGACATTCTTTTGAAGAAAAAGGTCCAAATGATGTTTCCAATTCATATCCAAAAATTTATGTCTGATTATTACATTTAGGACCATATAAAACTTCTTCTTATCTTGAGAGATTCTCTAAAATCTGATTTTAAAAGGGATAGAGGAATAGACTTCAATTGTAATAGAGTTTATAAGTTCAAACCCTTAAACAATTCATTAAAAAAAGTAAATCAAGACTAAAAAAATTAATTTACCATTAAACAATTCATTAAAATTTATACCACTTAAAATTACTCCAACAATACCAACAATCTGCACATATATGAGACCATATTTTTAGGCAAAGATTCTTTGATAAATAGAAAAAAATAATTTAACCAAAAATTTATAATAACCAGAAATCAAAGGCTTTTGAATAGCCAAAAATCTTGAAACATGGGAACAATGGTAATACAAAATAATGAGGGATTATCTACAGATGTATTATATATTTCATATATATTAGAATCTATAATCAACCACTAGCGAATGTTTTTCCTATTAAATGATCCAAATTGTCTTGGACTTATGGCTTTATATAATGAATCACAAGCAGCAGAACCCTTCTTTATTGTAATGGTTTATCCTTCAATCTTCCATCAATTGATTTGATTTTCTCCTATTTGATATCAATGTATCTTATATTTCTAAGAAGTAAAGGAAAATGTGCTACCACAAAGTAAACTTTTCTCACAATTTTTTTCAAAATTCAACTCAAAGCAAGTCTATCATTGTCCGAGGGAGACGAGGGATGTGACATGAATTCATGCAAGAAAAACATGTATATATGAATCATTGCATAAGCTTGTGGATTGACATGTGTCAATAATTTTCAGCCTCATAAATATGATCTTTCATAAACTTTGGTCAACTCAGTGTGGTTGAATCAATCCAGATGATCTAGTGGCCATTTGCCTGATCTGACAAACCTTTGAGTTATCTCCAAAAATTGTTTGAACTGCTTCAATAACATGTTCATCCACTGTATCTTGTATGCTAAGCATGCTCCAATACCTGAAGTGTAAATCTAAGAAGCCCATAAATCTTAAAAATACATCGATTAACCTTTAAATGTCAACAATTTATGCCAAAAAAGTCTTAAAAATTCCAAAAAATAATAAAATTCACAATTTGTTATGAGACTTATTTGCTTTGCTTATATCTTATTACATTAATTACTATCAGTCATAAATAATAGTTAAAATAATATTAATTTGTATAAAATCATGCATTATTCAATTCAAGTTCATGCATGTTAGTTGGAGATCATCTTAGAAGGTAAGATAATTTCAGAAACTAGTGTGTGATAGGTTTTGTGCCTTGATTGAATTTTAATAAAATTGTTCTCCATGCAATGAAAGCTAAGATCGATTCCAAATCTATCTCTAAAACCCAACCCATGTAGTTTACCTTGTGGGGGAACTTGGTCCACCCTTGACTTACTCCCTTAGACTTTTTTTTCTAAAGCCATTCACTTATCCGGCCTCTAGAAGTATCCACGCAATCAATATGCTCTTGGATCTCCACTTCATCTTCCCATCAAGATGCTCTTGTAGATGTTCTCACCATGAAGACACTCTTTTTGGATGAATTGAGAAATAAGAAGGAAAAAGGGAGTTTCTTAGCTTTGGTAGGTTTGGATGCCTAGAATGGGTGTCCCTCCCCTATTTATGCTTTGCTTTAAACAATTTTTAAAGATCCCTTAAATAAAATGATATCCACCAATTGGGTGCCAAGGTAGACCTCCTGCTCTATAAGATACAAAGTAGGGTTCCAACTCTCTCATGGAATATTTTCCGTAGCAATTATCATATATTTATAATCCTTCTCCTGTGCAAGACTTATGAAAAACTTAGGGTATGATTAATTGTCAAACCCTAATCTCTCATTTTTTTAGTACTAATGTGTACTATGATCAATAAATATAGTATTCTCAAATATCCTCAGTACCCAAGCAAGAGATTTAGCTGGATTGTCATCCTACATTCGATCTCCTTCTATACTAAGGATGGGCTATCCCATCTTGACTATCCAATCACTCCAGTGTGCTTCTTACTACATCCAAGATAAGAATTATTTGAATCCCATGGTCAAAGATGTGTAAGCCAAACTCAAAACATAGTCATTCATCCACGAGTTATACTTGGTGTCTGTCGTCAACGGATCGCTTGTAGATGCTATCCATTTCTTGTAGATTTTTTATCCAAAAAGAAACCACCATTTATTCTTAATAAAAAGTTTTACGACAAATATGGCTGATCCTATGCATTGTGCACATTCAATGACTTCATTGTAAACATAAAATGAAAATAATAATGAATAAATGTTTATGGTGGTAATATTGGATTGACAGCCATATAATATCCATCTGTGTCCAAGTAACTGATGCACATTAATGAGGGTGCCAAGGCAACATCTCTGGGAATTGCATAGGTCAACATGTAAACAACCAATATGTGCTCATGAGATTGGTCCATATTGTTGGAATAATCCCATGAAGTCAATCATGGTCTTTGAGACCAGACCTATGATACTTCTCATATGTCTTCATGTCTATATAAATCAACCTAATACTTTAATCTTGAATTGAGTGTGTTCTCACTTATTCTCATGGTCATGCACCCTACTGCCTTCTCCATGACAATGATTCATATCTTTTGCTCCCTACACCAATTTTCTTGCTCTACCACCCTTATAACCACACTACATGTGTATCTTGCTGCACTATCACCACGTGCCCTACACCCAGTTACTTATCTCTAGCTGACCATTGCACCATTTGTGCAATTTTCCTACCCCTCATGCACAAATCAAGTCAATCACTAGGTTCTTTTCATTCACCATCATGTGCACACGGGAGACTGTGCCAACCGATGATCCAATTTTAATGTTTGTAACCAAGGTTGCCCCTTGCCACATCCTCGCTCAATGGCACCTACCACCCATCATACCATTGCTGAATGCCATATGCCACCTACCATAACATCACTCATTGCCATGTACCACTTGCCACATCAGCATCTAATTATGGATCTTATGTGGATGTAGAGTGATAACTCAGATTTTGGGGTGTATTAGTGATAAAGTAATCAATAATTAAAGTCATTTATGTAATCTGAATTAAACAAGCAAAATTTATAAACTTACTATCCTAGGGAGAGCAAGGGTTGATACTCAAAGAGCAAAGTAATAATTAGTGAATTTTCAGTTTAAAATATTTTCTTGGTAGATTTGGATAAGTTTGTTTCATACTTAAAATTTATCACCCATAAAGCAAAGTAACTAGATTTACTAAACTTATAATTAAGAAATTTTATCCATATGAAAATTAATGCTAAAAGGAAATATTAGAAAAATATTATTTTTGGGATTTTACAGATTTTTGTTGAAATTATTTTAAATTTAAAATAAATTAAAATAAAATAAATTTAACTGTCTAGATGTTGGAGGCATTGGAACCGTCTGGATGTTGGCTAGCTGCTCCAAGACTAACCTGCACACAAAGGTGAAAGATAGGGATGAGGGGAAGAAATAGTAATCGAACCTCTTTGTCACACCTGACAAGACCCAAGGTGTTCAAGACTCTTCCACTTCTCCAGCAGTTCTTGCTCTGGAATGCCCTTTCTCTACCCAATTCTCACTGAAGGTAAGAGCACTCAAGAGCCATTGCACACAAGCCACTAAATCTTGGATTTGGATTGAAACAAGAGTGAGTATTATACTGGATTGTGAGGGGTTTATACAGGGAAGACAGATAAATGATGACCCTTGGATCTCCCAAGGCCTTGAATGGTCCAGATATTTTCTGCAGCCTCAATCCTGGTGAAGAGGTGTCCTCCAATTAGTTTTGAGTCCTCTAATTTCTCCTCATTATGGTCGTTCACTTGGCTTGCCCTTTTTTTGAACATTTGGCCGTAATGAGATTAAAGGCTCATTAAAGTCATGCAAGCTGTAACTCTGGGCCACTCCTAGAGCTCTGAACATGGTTGGGCCTTCTTGAACCTCTTTTTTGTAGCCAATAACCCTCAAATGAGACCTAAAGCTAAAAATGTCAAAAATTCTAAAAGAGAAGTGAGATTCATTCCACTTGACTCATAGAATCAACTTGGGTTAGTTAAAAGAATACTTATAAATACTCAATTACTAAATTTAGGTCAACTTCATGAATAAAGTTCTAAATGATGTTTGAATGATAAATTTAAACAGTTCACTCAAGCATGTCATTTAGCACCTACTATTTGATTCATCATAGAGCTAATGGAAGTTCATTCTGATAAATATTATTGATTATTATTCTCACATTATATTCATAATGAAGTCGCTGAATGTGTGCAATGAGTTAACTAATTAATAAGAGACCCTAATACAATGATTACTAATCTTTAAGAGTGTATTCTAAATATTCATATTTGTTGGATACTTAGAGACAGAGCTTGAGTTATCTGAATAGATATATGACTCTAATTATTGAGCAAGTGGTTTTTGTTCTTATGGCCATTAGTGTTGAGATGCTAAGAATAAATGGTGAGTGGTCTTTTGAGAAAGAGATCAGTGTAGTGATCCACATGAACCCCTAAATGGTATGTACTAAATCAATTAGGTTGATTAACATCTTGCTTATGGACGGTCATGGTTTTACTAAGATGTAAAAGTCTCTAACCATGGGACTCAAACATGTCTTAATTCAGGCATAGCAAGAAATACATGAAGCTAATTGAATGGTCAAGACATCATTGTCTAGCCACAGTAAAAGAGGAGATTGATACGAGGAAGAAGATGCATCAAACTCCTAGCTAGAGTAAAAAGGATACTCAAGAAGGATTTGTCCAATGATTTTGGTTATCCATCAGTACTAATTTAATGATGGATTAGGGTTCAAAGACTAACCAAACCCTAACTCATTCAGCAGTCTCATAAGCCTAATTATGATGTGTTTTAATGTGAATTAATTGTGTATTCAACCTATACAATAAAAAAAGATAGGATGCAAAAGGGGTTGATCCACACCGAGGCGCCTATATATGAAAATATGAATTTATATATTGATTAAAACTACTAAAGAAAGCATAGAAATAAATAATTGCTTGTATGTAATTTACTTTTATTATTTTCAGGTATAATAAGAATATTTTATTAATTCTTACTTTCATTCAGAAACATTCAGAACTTCAATTATAATCAAGTTTCAGGTGAAAAAAAATTGGATTGTAGAATGGAACATGATTAGACTAAATTTGAATGGATCCATTCAAATTTATATGATAATAGCAGAAATTAAATTTCAGCGTTGAGATGAATGAGCTTTTGTGAAATTTCAGGGAGAGAACTGAATTATTGAAAAATTCAATTCCAAATATATAGGGCAATAAAATAGGGAGAATGGTCTAAAGGGAGAAAGTAGATAAAATTAGGGAAAATGAGGTTTTGAATGGAATTTAAAGTAATTATATTAATATAAGATTAATAATGGGATGAAAAAATTCAGTAAACAATTTTTAAACTTTTGAATCTTGATGTTGAATTCAATCATTTTTTCTCAGTTCTCAAAAACCCTCAAAGGCCATGTATATGTCATCCATGCCTTGGCATTTTGGAGATGTTTACGAAGGAAACGAAGAGATGAAGAACTTAATATTTTCAATTGAAGAATCAAGAAAGCTTTGACTTTAGAATCAGCTTCCGTGCACTTGCTGTCCAACTAGGTTGGGTGAAATTCCTCAGTAATTTTCTCTCTATTTGTAATCCAACTGTACGGATAGATAGAGCATGGAACTGCTCTCAAAATTTTGGTCCAATCCAATGATTACATCTTCATATATCATCATTTTAAATTAAGTTAAGCCCATCCATTGGATGATTGTTACCTCTCCTTAACGTGTTGTAGCCCAGATCAGAACTTTTTTCTGATTCATTCATGCTTTTCCCTTATTTTATCCACTGAGATATCTGTTCCAACTTATCGAAGAATGGAACATGAGAAATAAAAAAGGAAAGAATGTCAATGATGGAATATCATGTCATCTTTCAAATCCGAAGGTCCCATGTGAGACTTCTCTCTACTCCCTGCAGTCGGGCCACATGGACATAGTACTAAAAAACAAGTCATTATGAATATATTTTTTTGCTTTTTGGTGCTGATTTCAGCGCCATAAAGAAATCTCCTTTACGTGTTGAATGATGCCATGGCATCTTTAGAATCTCACGATCTCCTGAAAGATATATTGCTTTTATTTCAACAAAAGGGCATAATGTTTTTATTTTTCTAAGAATGATGATGTCAGTTATAATATTAAATTAAAACACTGATATTTTAAAAAAGGTGCCATGTATGTTGTGCAACTAAAAAGAAAAAAATAATTAAACCATTATGGTATCTTGAATCATGATGCCATAATGATTTATCTACAAATGGTTGGGTGTATCAATCAATGGCTGAAGATCAAGCAAACCGAGAGTGACATGTTCGCATGGGTAGTAAATCCCCTTTAGAATATGGTAAAATGCATTTATTAAATGAAAATGAATACATTTCCTGACTTCTAAAATCAATTGCATCAGGAATTCAATGTCAAAAAAAACTGTGAAAATATGGGAAAATGTGGGAAATTCATGAAAATTTAGCAAACACCTTGAGTCAATCAAAACAAATATGACCTAATTTATGATTTTTAATAGATCATGAAATCACAGTAAATGCTTTTTTAATCAATTTAAACCAGGATGACATGATATGGAAATTTCATGTACATACGCATGTAATATGTATAAATTTTCTTTGTGAATATACATTTATAAACTTTTACTTACAAAATAATTTGACTAGATAGTGATGAGCAAGTATCGCCTCCACAGTGAACGGATATTAGGGCTGAAATACTCTTTAAGTGATGATTCACAAGCGATGATATGAGATAAAAATAAAAATAGGGAATTGGGATGTGATGAATATGAGGTGTAAGATGGCGATAATAATATTGTATAAAGGGTAAATGAATAAAAATATGAAGAATATGTAGGAGGATGTGGGTATATCAAATGAAACTGAGAGAGTGAGATAGATTAAGACATGAAGTGATGATGGATGTAAAATATTAATTAGAAGATAGGATGATAAATTGGATAAATGGATGTGAGTGGATGTGGATGGATGGTGGTAAAATGGAATGGTGGAAGAAGAAACCATTATTATCTAAGTAATGAATGTGATGGAAGAATGGATGGGTGGTAGTGAGATGGAGAATAGGATGATGGACTAGATGATTTAGGGTTTTTATATGAGATAAAGGTGATGAGATCGAGATTGAGATCAGAGATGGCTATGGTGGGCCAAGATGGTGGAATATGGTGAAGAGAGGGAGATAAGAATGTAGACTTAACTAAAAGAGTATCAAAGGGAGAAACTGATGTAAGGCAAGAGACTAAACTTAGATCCCTACTTTCCTCAAGATCATGACATTTTTCTGATACAGATCAGCCTCACAACTTCTATGTTGACCTTCCCCAAGCACTAAAGATGCCAAGAACACTCTTAATGGACAATCAAAACTTCACTTTCTTTGAATCTGCCTCTCTAGGAGGATGTAAGCTTAACGATGTTTTTATAAAAATCCTAGGCTCAATTTATAGATCACCTCATATGGATCAACAAGATGGGAAAAATAAAACTACACTCAAAATTTTGGCCTAAAGACCCTTCTAGACCATGTTATATTGCAATTTGAATTTGGATCATTCTCATCCCTCTAATTATCTCTCTCCTCTGACTTCAGAAGACCAAAAAATTCAAAGAGCATTAAATAATTCCAAAAAATAGATTTTAATTCATTAAAATATTATTAATATATTTTTAAAATTTTAAAGTGATATCTCTTCAAATATAATGCCAAAAAGTTCAGGGAAAATCATACTCTGACTAAGAAAATTATGTTCGTTCAAAATATGGTATATAAAAAAATTAAAAACATATAAAAATTTATAAAATAAAAATATCATAGTAAAAAAATTTAATCATTTTTGTCTTGTTAATATGCATACATAATCTGTTTAATGCAAATAAACATGCAAATACGGTTATATTAACCTACGAAAAATGTGTGTTATCATAAAACCACCTGACCACCCCTATTCGAGAGGCTGCCAGATCGACCATGTGTCTGTCTATGCATTATTTATGAAATTTAAAATAATAATAAATTTATACCCTTTTATTAATATAAACTGAGAAAATAATAAGATATTTTTCACAATAAATGTATATTTGATGAATATATGCAACAGTTTTAGTTATAAAATCATACTAAAGCCATATAAATATCTTATTTCTACTTCCTTAGACTTTATCTTATCATCATATAGATCACTAAAACCAAGTTTAGATGTTTTCATATTAGTGTCTTACTCTGCAAATATCTCACACATACAAACAATTTTATATATTTCATGTCCTGGTTTAAGCTCAGCTTCTCCTATTCCAAAATCTCCTTACAAATATTCCAGAAAATTTTAAGCCTGCTTAGACCCATTGAATATGGTATCGCCATTTTCATGTCGTATTGTTTACATAAGAATGGATGAAAAGCTCATGAGCAGATTCATCCAATATTTTTTCTCCTCATTTCAAATTAAGCACCTACTTAGGTTGATCAAAAGTATATGGTTAGGTGTCTTTTCCAAAGGCTTAAAATGCAGCTGTATGTCTTTCTCCTTAATCATGATAATACATTGAGAGGGAGTCAGAGTTTGTGCATCATTTCGTATCAGTAAAGCATACATGACCCCAAAATAGGATTTAAACTAGATATATACATATATATGTGTTAAATAAGATGTATCTAATTACACCTCACCAATTAGGAGATTATGTCTAATGAAGAAATCTATCTTATAAGTCTTTAACTTACTACTAGGAAAACACACAAATTTTATCTTCATCAACATAGAATGAGGGCTAGACTTGAAATTGATTCTTAAGCACATTAACTGATGGAAATAGATAAAATATTTGGAGGTTGGAATGAGGATAAAATAGAAATATATAAAACCCATCTTGTATTACTCCCATAATAAAAGGTATGCAGAAAGTATTTTTACCAGGAGGTTTATTTATATATATTTTTTTACTTTTGCATGACGGAGCATCAATTGTCTTGATTGATTGGTGCATCAGGGGTCTTTAATAACAATAACTGATTGATTGTTGTTTTCATAGGACATTTCTGATATGAAATTGAGAATATAATGCATATAAATGATTCAATTATCACAATAATAAAATTTAAAAATATTAGGAATGTAGTGGGCCTCTTTCAAATTAGAAAAGCAAGGAAATTACTTATAGGTTTTAAATAAAAGGGACTATAGTATCTGAATTCTTATATAATTTGATTCCAAAATTTCCGCAATACTTGCTCAAATGAATTTTCAAAAAATAGGTTAGATGATAAATTAGGAAGATTTTTTATTTGAAACACGACTTAAATTTATAAAATGCCATTTAAATAAAAATGTAGATAAATAATTGAATAAAATAAGATATGATTTTTCGTGGTTCCTTGATTAATTTGGTAAATTCATACACACTGCGCGCGCAAACATATATATGCGTGTGTGTGTTAGGAACAGGATACACCGGCTTGATTCATGGAAGATTTGGAAGCTGATCAAATGAAGAAAATACCATGAGGGTGGTGTTTCTGAATTATATATTGTATTATATTTTCCCTAATTGAGTGGGCTTTGGCTTGGGGGCCTAGATGCTTGAGATATAGATTGAATAATTCCCTAGACACGATTGGGGATTGGCAAAAAATTATGTAAACACAATTGTCATTTCTTTTTCATATCTCTGACACCAAGATAAGTCTACATTTACTTAGTAATCGACTACTTGGAATTTACTTCAATTTTCTAAAATTTTTCTATCCATCCATTCATTTGCTCTTCCCTAAATATATAAATAACACAATGATAGGTTCAGGCATTAGAAATGGGGCTGACTACTCAATTTTATCAACCATGACCAATACAAATAACCTCTCAAAGATAGAATAAATATGTTTATGTAATAGGCTTCTCCATGTCTGCTCCACTCTCCCTCTCTCCCTCTATATACTCTCAAACCAATATATACTTGTGAATTTGAATATGAGATGTTGTTTTAAAATATCTAACACCAAATTATTTTTTAAATCTTATAAAGTAAAACTAAAATAACTTGATGATAAATTCAAATTATCTAACACATTAGTGTATTTAAAATATTCCCACATTAACTGACAATCTTATATTCATAATTTGTTGTAAAGCTATAAACTAATCTTTAATTATTTCTATTTTAATTTTAATTATCTCATATGTAATATCCAATATATCATGACTGAATCTTAAAATAGTCAAATGCATTCTTATGAGGTACTATAAGAAAAATGATGTCCTGCAAACATATTAGTTGAATCCTAAATGTATACATTCTATCCTCAATCCAAAATAGGCTTTGTGAAAAGGAAAAAAAAAGTAATCCAATTAATGCGCCTATGAGATTGAATTGGGAAATTTGGTCATGATCTATGATGTCCTTCCTATTTCAATCACGAGGATTTTGATTTCAGTCCGCTCTTTATTTGAATTTTTTTTATTAAACGGCCATACGAGGGATCCGAGCTTCAAGGGAGAAATGTGGGCCGTCGGATCAGCGTCGGTGGGCGGCGACAGCTGGTTCAGATCTAACCCGGACTCGGTCCGAGCTGGAATCGGGGGGTGGCGCCGCCGCCGAGTCACCGAGTCAAATTTCGTCGGTTTCTTCCTTACAGCTGTCGGTACAAACGGTCAAACCCGCTTCCTACGGACCGATTTTTCAATTTTTAGCGACGAAAGGGTCCTTTGTTCTCCTCCTCGCCCACTTCCCTTACCGGTGACCTCTCTCTCTCTCTCTATGTCTTGGTCGACGAAGGGAGAGAAAGGAAGAGAGGATTAGCGGGATCTCAAGATCAAAGAACGGATTTGGAGTTTTTTTTTTTGCTTTGAAAATCTTCTTTGATTTGGATTTTGGATCTCGTTAGATCTCTCTGCGAGTTCCTGAACTCCAATTCTTGAAGGCGTGGCCTTGGCGCGATCCCTTTGTCATCGGCTTCTTCCAGGCTCGTCTTCATCTTCCTCTTCGTCGTCGTCGTCCGCTGGGATTTTTCTGCTGGGGAGGCAGCGGTGAGAATTCGGTCGGTCTGCGAAGGTACTTTCGAGATCAGGTATTCGTCGGAGGCTTAAAGAACTTATCGTTTTATTCCGTCTTCAATTTGTGGTTTCCAGTTTAAATTGCGATTGTCCTGACGGGGGGACAGAATGATGAGTCGAATAAAGGAGGACGAGAAGAACGAGAGGATAATTCGAGGGCTTCTAAAGCTTCCAGGAAACAAGAGGTGCATCAACTGCAATAGTCTGGTGCGGCAACGATCCCCTTACTTGAAATATTACTGAAAATGATTTAATTATGTCTTCCTTCAGATCGTGGATCATTTAAATTTGGTTTGAGAGATTGATTTCACTGACTTTGTGCCTTCTTTTTTGTTTGCCTTGTTGCACTATCTGAAAAATGGTTGAATACCACCTCAAATATGAAGCGTGGGAGCATTACATAATTCAGAATACCATCCCCTAGAGGCAATAAACCCACTGACTGTGGCCCTTCCATCCGTTAACTCGAATATGAAAAAAAAATTGAGTTGTTTGCCTAATGAGAGGAAATATTATTTAGCACAAAATCTTATTATATGATGTTGATGGAAGCACTGTATGAATTACTGGTTAGAAGTGATAAATGTGTGATTTCGAGATACGGCCTCTTGGAAACAACAATTTGTTGGATGATCATATGAGATCTCAACGCCTATCCCTATTTGGAAGAACCAATACATCTCGCTACATTAACTGCCATGGCTTTATATTTAGCCGTTGTGGATGACCTGTGGCTTGCATCTTAGAGCTCTGAAAAGTATGGGAATTTCTCAAGAAATGTCAAACGGCAGTTATCGATCTTCTATACTCTTTGTAGGAAGCCTGGTAGATTCGACATATTTAAGAATGTGATGGAGTGCCTGAAAACCAATGTTACTTACTACAAGTACATCTGGTTTTCGAAAGGTCACATACTTTAGTTTGCCAAATAATATTTTTTCTAATAGTGTGGGGTCATCCAAGAGTTTCTCGTTATCATGAACCGTCCACTGTCTAGGATCCGTTGGAATGTCTCTAGTTTTATCAGCCGGAAGACAGAAATCATCAATTGATTTATCCTTTGAGACAAGAATATGTATTTTATCAATTGAGCTATCTCTATTCTATAGAAATATCTCAGTGATCCAAGGTCCGTAAGCTTGAAGTTCGCCATCAAGTTTGATCTGACGTCCTCTATCTCGAATAAATGTGCGTCCGAAATGATGATGTCATCAACATGGACCTTTTCCTGAATAAATGAGTACGGTTACATTGGATCATTTCCCTTTCACGAATAGCAATTCGGCAAAATCCCAAATTTACATTGCGCGAGAGACCTTTTATTATGATTGTTTTGCTTCTTCAGAAATCTTCTATAAAGTTTTGAAGTTCATACGCTCGCTTTGTCAGTGAGCCATAGTTTTCTGTAACAGCATTTCAGGAAGGTATTTCCAATATCCTTCACTATAGGTCCCCTTTGGTAAAATCCTCGTTAACATTTAGTTGGAATAGGGGAAGAATGAAGCGTGGAGGAAGGACATATATTATCATATGCACTTTGAAACACAAACAAATTTTGTACCTTTCGTTTGATCCATTATAATCATTACTTTATTTAATACGCCCATTTTCATTTGAGCAAATAATCTGTCTTTGAATGAGAACAATGGACCATGTGAGTGAAGACCCCAAAGCTTTTTGTTCTTCTTGCATAACCTTTCTCCACTCTAGGAGCTTGATTGCATGGTGATCATACATTGGCTCTTCAGCAGAGAAGAGCTACATTACACAGGATTAACGGGAGAAGACCTGCTCTTTTATGTTATGCAGCTGCCATAGAAATCAGGTGGATATGCCAGAGTTTCTATGAGCAGTCAAGTCGTTCAAGGTCATATTCCCAAGCCACCTGGTTGATACTGTCTGAATAAGCTAAGGAGCAACACCAGGGCTTTCTGCATTTGCTGCATCGGGAGAATCACAGCTCGTAGGTTTTAGGACCCATATGGCAGCTACATCATGTAGAGCTGACATTGCCGTCCAAGTGTTTGTGGTAAGGTGGGATCAAAGGGTTGAAAGCCCAGTTATAGCTCCCATCCAATAAGGTTTCTTGGAAAGAAAGATACCATCATTACAAAACACTTTGCAAGTTGTGACGATTTGGAGGGCCCCGTGTTTTTCTCTTTTTTATCCTTGCTTGGAACTTGTGAAGATTTTGTGGATGAGGCACCAAGAGTCGAGAATTGAGCAGAAGCAGAGATCATTCAGTCCCCATCTTTGATGGAATGTGTAATTGGAGTAGGCGCTTCCTTCCAAATTCAACAAGATGGTTTGTTTTATCGCCATGGAATTGTGTTCGGAATCTTTACACATGAAGATGAAAGATAACTTGCCCTTGGTGAGTATTTTTCATCTGCTGCTTTGAGTGTTAAGGAATGGATGATTTGTAACAGGAATATATCACCATTGTCAGAGTAGATCAGGGAAATCATGATGGACAGTCCTTTATCAATGGAGCACGGTAAAACCTTATGTAAATATAGTATGTTCTACGAGGAGATCTTGAGGATTCTGATCTCTGCAGAGAACAACTGCTTGGGCGGTAGAGTAGTAGGATAGGAAGGCAGAAGAGGATGGAGATCTGGATAACACTCCTCCTTGGGATGGCAGGAATTCTTCTGCCAATTCAGCCCTCAGCCTCCTACACAACTGTTGGATCTCAACTTCGTCTGGAAAATTCAGCTCTTGATCTGTAGCTTCCTGCTCCTGCCTGGCACGTGCCTCAGTGAGTGCCTGTGTGTGAGTCATCCTTGTTTGTTTGGGTTTCCTTTTCTGTTAAGTTCTATAGAACTGTTATGGTCCCGAAGGCCAGAAAAGGGTAATATGATAATTTTGCTTGGGGGTTCTTTTGTATTCTATGAATAGGACCTAAAAACTGATAGAAGTCTTCAGTAGAGCCTTGAGGATAGAGTGCGACCCGGATTGGGTATTAAGGTCTGGGAGGACCTTTGTGGAAACGGAGACATTGTAGGACGATCATATTTGTTTGCTTCTTCCAGATTTTGTTTGCTCTTTCTCTTTTCTTGAAATATTTATTTCTTAATCTTGACTCTTCTTTTCTTGAATCATCATGACTCTCAATCTCTCCCCATTCACCATTCCTGGGATCATGAAGCCTAACATCAACCTTTTGCATCTGCGCTTTACTGATGTTCTACACCAAGTCTAAAGTTTGATCCGTCGTTTTTATGATTCACACCAACATGATGTTCCATGTTAATACTTAGACATTATCTCAGAATATCTCACCATTAGCATGAGAATCCTATCTCAGATTCTGGTAACTTTGAAACTACAGTTTGTCTGCACCAACCTATGCCATATTCCTCGTTTTCACTTTGTAGTGCTGCAACTCATCTTAAAGCTAATTTTCATATCGAATTTATTTCACTGGAGAGCACCATATTCTATTACTGCTGCCTATCAGTTAATCTTAACCTCTTATATTTGATCAACTTATGTTCTTTCAGGGACCACAATATGTTTGCACCAACTTCTGGACATTTATTTGTATGAACTGCAGTGGAGTCCAGTGAGTTTCTTTTTTCTATTTCTTTCTGTTTTGTTCCTCTAAACTAGAAGTTCCTGGGGTGAAAAGACTGTACGGGAAATTTCAATCTATTGTATCAGAATGGTTCCAGGGCAAAGGGTATAGGTGCTGTGTAAATTATTGTGATTTCACGTCATCTTTGGTGGTTAAATTCTTGAATGGAAGTGTTGCTTAAGTTTTATAACCTTAATTTCCTACTCACCTCCTTGAGAGGATATTGTGAAAATGGATAATATATTTCCACTGTCACTTGGAACCCGGAACTTTGGCTACTTATTCCCTTTCTTTCATTTCCCATCTACAGCCGTGAGTTCACCCATCGAGTGAAATCCGTGTCTATGGCAAAGTTCACTACGCAAGAAGTTAATGCCCTTCAAGAAGGGGGCAATGAGGTATTTTATTAATTCAACCTTAATAGATTGGTTGAAGTGGCGATTGCTTCTAATTCTGTGTTATAATATGTTTGCACGGTCTGAACGTTGTTTACTTTGTTATTGGAAGCGTGCAAGGGAAATCTATTTCAAGAACTGGGACCAGCAACGCCATTCATTCCCTGATAGCAGGTTAATTCTTTGTTTCGGTCAGCTAATTGGACAGATCATTGGGGTACACTGTGACTTATGTTCTATTTTTTCCTCAGTAATGTGGAGAAGCTAAGAGAATTCATCAGACATATATATGTTGAACGGCGATACACTGGGGAAAGAACTGTAGATGGGCCACCTAAAACAAAGGTTTTTTCAACTCCCTCTTATTTTACTTCTGAACATAATACATCATAATTTCAGACAACTGGCTGAACTACTTCTCTTTTCCTTTAAGAATCATGAATGATTTATTTCTTTCTTGAATGACATGAAACAGGGCAACAGGGAGGATTCCTTCGAAAGCAGGAAATCTGATTCATATCGAGGTGGATCCCATAGTCCTCCATATGAGGAGAAATATGATCGTCGTTATTCGGATAGACCTGGCTCGAGAGGGAGAAGCGACGATAGAAACTCTAGATCCAGTTACGATGAAAGGCGAAGCCCTGGGTATGACCGAAGTGATAATTATGGCAGAAGCCCAAGCAGGCCCGATGATGAGATGCGTCGGAATGAGAATCATAATCAAAGTTTTGAAGACCGTCGATTCTCAGATGGCCCTCCAAGACCGGAAAGGTTTTCTGGCCATCCAAGAGATTCCAAGATTCCTAGTCCTCCCATGGTACGCCCTGTGAGAGAGATTCTTGGTGAAGATCCTCCACCACTCCGTGTAGGTGAGCCTTCTCACAGGGACATGAAAAAGTCTAGTAATGGATCTCTACAAACCCAGGTAGGCTTTTATTATTTTCTTTCTATTTGTTTTTTTTATGAAATAAACAGGAAGACAAATTTTGAATTGATTTGTTTTAAGTTAGTCTTTCTGTTTATTGTATATATTTTCCTTTGGGTTCCTCGTTTTCTGGCAGTGCTCCCACGAAAAAAAAATTAAAAATTTTTATTTTGAAAGCTGACATCAGTTGGTTTATTTCCTTTCTTGTAGAACAACTTTTCTCTTTTTAATGAATATCGAAGCTTTTTATGTGATAGAATGCGAGAGAATAATGTCATGAGATACCATTTATGCAAACTGGAAGGGTGCGTCTAATAGTTTGGCAATCAGTCTGGATCAATAAAGGTCAGGATTTTAAATCCATCTGATCGCCCTGATCTTGATCTGATCAATCTGATCTTATCGATGAGAACTGCCAGACCATGATCCGCTAGATCAATCAAAATCCAGTCAAGAGGCTGATCAATGGGAGATGTGGTCCGTTCAGTATGTGAATAGGTTGGTAGGTCCAATCAGGCACTGTCATGTGGCAGGCCCATCTTAAAAAAAATCACAGGGGTATACAGAAAGAGAAACTTACCAACACGGCTGATTAACAAGGAAGAAGATTGATAGAGATCTCCCCAAAAACCATATCAAAAATTTGATTCTCTTGAGACATTATCTTCCGAAACCAGGTATCCAATAGTTTTTTTTACTGAAAATGTGAGTTGTGAGAAAAGCGGATGACAACATTCAGCACTTGGATGGAGGGCGAGAAAGAGAGAGGGAAAAGAGAGGTACAAGGGAGCTAGGACTGCCAGATCGGCATTGGGCCCACTAGAGTTAACTACAACTCGCGTATATACCTCATTCTCTCTGGATTAGAGTATCTCAGAGCTCCAGCCACTGTTTCTGCAAACTTTGTCACAGGATCCATATGGCCTTCTTGAGGGCCACTTCCTCTTATTTATATGACTTTTTTTCCTGCCTAAAGGTTGCACGCACCTCTTGACATGCATGTTCCTTCCTCAGGTACTTCTTGGGGGAGTTTGTATCAAAGATTCACAAAGAGATGGTACTAAGTAGTTCAGTGTAGAGTAAAGCTAATCGGTAATGGCCTCTGCTTTGGAGACCTTGCAAGGCATCTCAGAGGGATATGCCGATTGCTCCCCTGAGATTTGCCCGCATAACTTTGTTGACCCTGTCCATGGCAACAAAATCATGGCTAAGGAACCTGTTGCTGGCCACGATGCCCCAGAGGAGGCGGTGTGGGTTCTGAAGGAAGGCTAAACCAGGCAGAGCAGAGCAGGGCACCCCATTGCCTGCTCCTCGGGGGAAAAGATGACCATGTAAAGCTGCAGACATGACTTATTTAACATCATCAATAATGCTGTTTTTTAGTGTTTTTTTTAATTCTTTCCAGCATCATCAGTAATGATCAATCCAACTGGTTGATTGATTATGTATTTCTAGGATAATGTCTTATCGATGTGTCAATCTATCACCGACCCACACTCTGAGCTGATTGACAATCTTTAATTTCAGCCTTTAATTTATTCTAAATTTTTATTTTGCGTTAATTAATTCCTATTATCTGTCCCTTGTTCAATTGGCTGTGATACTTTTGCGCCCTTACATTATCTCAAAGTCATTTTTTCGTTTGCAGACAACTGCATCCTCAAACAGCTTGACTTCCATTGACTCAAGCCCACCTGAAACAAAGAGGGTCGACTTGGGAAGCTTAATCGATTTCGACGCAACTCCAGAACCTGCAGTTGCAACGCCATCACAGTCTCCTCTGGAACCTACCAAAGATTCTCAGGCTAATGGTGGAGACTGGGCATCTTTTGATTCTATGGCACAGCCAAGACCACCGCAGACAACTTCATCAACCCTCAGCTCTCTCGAGTCAGCCTTGACGGGGCTGTCCGTCTCTCCTATTCCAGTCATGAACACGGGGCCATCTTCAACAAGCTCTGGAGTAGATCTTTTCGCTTCAGCTAGTGCTGCCCCTCTGCCTGCACCAGTCCAGCAGAGCCAGCCTTCTCTGTTCTTGCCAAGTCAGGGCCAGTCTTCTGTATCAAGACCCTTCGGTCCTGCTTCAGCAAGTGGTCCCAGCGCCCAGGCAAGTTAGATTATCGAGATTAATATTTTTTCTCATCTCCTTTTTCCATTTTAAAATTTCATTTGGTGCTCCACTGCATTTCAAAGTCCTCTTGGTTCTTATATTTTTCTGTGACTTCAGCCTTCACTCTTTGCACCGGCCAATCCTCCACCACAATGGGGGGCGTCCTCCCAGGCGCCTGTTGTTTCAGAAGCAGCAGCTGTAGAAGCTAAAATCGGCGGAAGAAGAGAGCTACCAGCGGTATACTTCTTTTTTCGATGTTCTACATCAGTCGGGTTGAATTTTGGGCAAATCAAATTAATTAAAATGTCACTTCGACACAAATTTCAGGACCTTTTTACTGGATCCTATCCATCTGCTCCATTCCAAGGTTGGCGAATGGGTCCACGAATGCCCATGATGGGATATGGCATGCAGTATCCACCAACACTAGTGGTAGGTCCATTAGCTTGGACAAGTAAACCGGAGGCACCTATTTATATACTTACTCTTATGCTCTTGCCTGGATCCACATTCATGTATTTTCATTACTAACTGTATGCTCTTCTGTAGACGATGTCATCCTACCCTCCACCATCAAGATCCTCAAACCCATTTGATCTCTCCCCTGAGGCCACGATCCCTCAGGCCCGTTCGGTATGTACATGAGTCTTATACTCAGTGAGAGCCTTCTCAATCTTTTTTCCTCCTAATTTTTTGCTTCAGATAATCCAATCTCAAGATTTTGAATAAATCATTTAGTGCCTGAAAAAAGCTATGTCATCATCAATTTATGTCCTATGTGAATTTAAATAAAGAAACTAAAGGGAAGTTTTGGTGTTTCTTTTTCAGTATCCATCACTGACATCTATTCAAGGAGGCCCATCAATATCTCCGGCACAAGGTGCAGACTTTGGCCTATCCGTGCCTCAGTGGATGCCTGCTCCCCAGGGCTCACTAGCATACCCATCTCCCCCACCAGCTCCTCCCGGTGAGAAAATAAGACTCTTATTGTTTTTCCATTTATTTCTGTTTATTTTTTAATGCTGATCAAACTTTATGAACAACGATAATAGGGCCCTTTCCGGCTCAACCTGCCCCTCCCCATCATCAGCTGCCCGGGGCTTTTCCTCCATTTGGGTATCCTCTTCTTTCATTTCCTTCACTCAGCCAATCCTCTCTCTCTCTCTATCTCTGTCTCTATCTCTATCTCTATCTCTATCTCTATCTCTATCTCTATCTCTATCTCTATCTCTCTCTCTATCTCTATGTCTATCTCTATTTCTCTCTATCTCTATCTCTATTTCTCTCTCTCTCTCTATCTCTATCTCTATCTCTATCTCTATCTCTATCTCTATCTCACTAACTGTCAATCTATCTATGTATCTGCCTATCAATCTAACTTTCATGCTTTTGCAGACGGGGACCTGCATTTGGCGCTCCACCAAGTGCAGATCTACATCATGGCCTCCCTTCTGTCGGCAGGGGAAACCCCTTCGGCTAGGAAACCTCTCTCTTCTTTCGCCAACTACTTCATGATGAGAGAGAGAGAGAGCAATTGGTGGGTAGCAAAAAGGTGGCAGAGGCAGGGATATTTTCATGTGTGAGTATTGGCCTTGCATGGTTTTGTTTCATTAAAGCAGTAAATTTGCAAGTTGTCAACTCTCTTCCCCACCTCTCCATTTACCGTAATAATCATAATAAGTTTTTATAAATGGCATAACAACAATAAATTTGCTAGTCGTCAACTCTCCCCTTCTCAATTTACAGTAATAATAGTAATAATGACAACACAATAATGGATAAATTTGAAAGTCATCAACCCTCCCCCCTCCATTTACAGTAATAATAACAATTTTAGAAAAATGACAACACAATATTGGATAAATTTGAAAGTCGTCAACTCTCCCCCCATCTCCATTTACAGTAATAATAATATTAATTTTAGAAAAATGGCAACACAATTATGGCTAAATTTGAAAGTTGCCAACTCTCCCCCCATCTCCATTTACAGTAATAATGAAATTAATTTTAGAAAAATGGCAACACAATAATGGATAAATTTGAAAGTCATCGACTCTCCCCCCATCTCCATTTACAGTAACAATAATATTAATTTTACAAAAATGGCAACACAATTATGGATAAATTTGAAAGTCATCGACTCTCCCCCCATCTCCATTTACAGTAACAATAATATTAATTTTACAAAAATGGCAACACAATTATGGATAAATTTGAAAGTCGTCAACTCTCCCCCCATCTCCATTTACAGTAATAATAATAATAATTTTAGAAAAATGGCAACACAATTATGGATAAATTCGAAAGTCGTCAACTCTCCCCCCATCTCCATTTACAGTAATAATAATAATAATTTTAGAAAAATGACAACACAATAATGGATAAATTTGAAAGTCGTCAACTCTCTCCCCTCTCCATTTACAGTAATAATAATAATTAAAAAAAAATGACAACACAATAATAGATAAATTTGAAAGTCGTCAACTCTCCCCCCCTCCATGTACAGTAATAATAATAATTTTTTAAAAATGACAACACAATAATGAATAAATTTGAAAGACGTCAACTCTCCCCCCTCTCCATTTACAGTAATAATAATAATTTTAAAAAAATGACAGCACAATAATGGATAAATTTCAAAGTCGCCAACTCTGCACCTTCTCCATTTACAGCAATAATAATATTAATTTTGTAAAAAATAGCATAATAATAATGGATGAATTGCAAGTTATCAAGTCTTCCTCTCCATTTACAGTAATAATAATAACAATTTTTAAAAAAATGGCAACACAATAATGGATAAATTTGAAAGTCGTCAACTCTGCCCCGTCTCCATTTACAGCAATAATAATAATGGATAAATCATAAATTTGAAAGTCGTCAACTCTGCCCCGTCTCCATTTACAGCAATAAAAATGAATCATCGCCAGATTTTGAAAACTTCAAAAATCAACAAAAAAGATAAACCTGTATAGAGAGAGAAGAGAGAGAAAGCAGAGCCATTCTCATCTTGGGAGAGAAGAAAAAATCCCATCTTCAGCCACTCAGACAAACCACACAGAACTAAAGCTTGTAGACGAACGGCGGAGAAGAAAACAAATGAAGGCTCTCTTGTTTGGGTTACATGCCGGGGGTAGCATAGACGATGGGTGTCAGAATAGACCTCACATGGTCCCTATGCAACAACGTCGCCCATTCCTTCTTCGCCTCCAAGCTTCTCGCCGCGGGCACATGCAGCAAAACTCTGCAATTCAGATCCCACAGGAGAGATATCTGGCTGCCATGGTAATAAAAATAATTTGAAATAAATTAGACTATAATATTACGAACTGTATCGGGTGTAGTTTGTGTCTTGATTTGGCGAATGTTTCTCACTCGTGGTCTAGGATTTTCCTTGCCCGCCAACGGAGGAAGGCGGGGCGAGAGAGGATCTTGATACTTGAATATGAAGATGCATGCAGCGTCTTGGCGGCGACGCGGTTGCACCGCCGCTCGTCTCCGGCGGCCCCTCCTCTCTCTCTCTCTAAAATCTCATCTTTCCCTACCAGGGCGCCATCTCCATTAGCTTCTTCCTTCAGAAAAAGAGGAGGGGGAATTCATAAGGAGGAGTTGTTTGCCTTGTTGATTATTTGGTTTAAATTTGGAACCGTGAGTTGTTGAAACAACCGAACACTTTGATCCGACCAAAAATTAGAAGCGTGGATGGTCCAAATGAAACGTGGATCGATAAAGATAGCGAGGTTTTTACGACTCCAAAGCATTGCTCTTCAAGAAAATAGATTAATTTCAGGCGGCGATCAGAAATTTTGGCACATTCAAAGAACATTTTCATCTGGAACATCCACGTTCGAAGAACATTTCGAAGAACATTTTCAGCAGAAAATTCAATAGCATTTGATTCAGAAAACTCTAACAAATTCCGAACGAAACTCACACGTTGATCCGATCAGAGATTGGAACCGTGGATGTTCCAGATGGAACTGTTCTTCGAAATTCCCCAAAATTGATCATCGTCTGAAATTATTGCTAAGGAAAATAATTTGGTTTAAATTTGGAACCATGAGTTGTCGAAATAACCGCACACTTTGATTTGATCAAAAATTAGAAACGCGTCTGAAATTCAATAAAATGAAGAAATTTCATTGAATTTATCCATCTAAATTCAATGGACAAATCTATCCATCTAAATTCCAGAGGTCCAATCGAGAGTTGTCGACTCAACATCAAACAACAACAAACATGCAATCTCTTGATGGGCATCATTAATGCTTCCGAAAACCGCCCTCTTTGTTTGAATGAATTTTAATCTTACAGGTAAAATCCACGATGAAGAAATTTCATCGAATTTATCCATCTAATTCAGTGGACAAAGCAATGGACACGCAATCAATGGACAAATCTATCCATCTAAATTCCAGAAATCAATGGACAAACGTGGATGGTCCAGATGAAACGTGGATCGACAGAGATAGCGAGGTTTTTACCAGTCCAAAGCATTGTTCACTCCCGCCCGCCTCGTTCTTCCCCTAAATCTCTGTCGATCGTTGTTCCGAGAGTATGCGGCCCTATTTCTCTTCAGAATCTCCATTTTTCTTCTCATATCCCCGTTGCTTGGATCCCCTTCGATGCTTCGATGATTCTTGATATGCCAGTACATAACCTCCATTTTTCTTCTCATATCACTGTTGCTTGGATCCCTTAGATACTTAAATGATTCTTGATATGCCAGTTCATAACCTCCATTTTTCTTCTCATATCCCCGTTGCTTGGATCCCCTTCGATGCCTCTCTCTTGTGCACAACGTAACCTCCCGAACAAAGGCTTCACGCTCTCTCTTCTCTCTCACTCTCTCTCTCTTCTCTCTCAATCTCTCTCTTCTCTCTCACTCTTCTGTCAGCCAATCAGAGTCCGGAAGGGTACGCGAATTCCTATTATAGTAGTAGAGATAATAATAATATTTTTTTAAAAAAATGGTATAACAATAATGGATGAAGAATCAACTTGGAGAGGAACTAGCCAGGCTGGAGTACAGCGGGCCGCCGTCCTCCGCCGGGCGGCGCCGCCGGCAGCGGCAGTAGAAGACGGCCAGCGCGGTCAACTCAAGCGAGCGAAGGAGCTCGGCCAGGTCGCCGGCGAGGACCCAGACCGTAACCTTCACCGGACCCGGCGCGGCGCGGCCCACGGCCCAGTCCGCGGTCCAGGAGACCGCGCCCGAGCAGGCCCGGAAGCCCAGCAGCAGGACCACCCCGGGGGCCCGGCGGCGGCGGGCCGTCGCCTCCGCCGCCAGCGCCACCGCCCGGAGCCCCCCGCAGCTCTCGGCGACCGCGGCGGCGCCGCCGGCGGCCCACGCGGCGTCGAGATAGAAGAAGAAGAGCCCCCCTGAGATGCCCACCAGCGCCCAACAGACCCAAAGCGCGAAGCCCACCGGCCCGGCCCCGACCGGGAGCAGCGCGTCGGCGAAGACCTCCGAGCCGCAGCCGTAGCCCGCTCGGAGAATCCCCGCGTAGAGGAGGGCGGCGACGGGGCCCGCCCAGTCGCGCCTCAGCCGTCGGATCAGGTTTCCAAGGCTGGGATGCGGCTCGCCCTCGGCGGCGCACGCCGCGAAGGCCGTGGCCGTGGCCTGGAAGAGGTCCAGGGCGGCGCGGGCCAAGAGGAGGGCCGCGTCGGCGACGACGAGGGCGTCGTCGCCGGCGTTAAGGAGGAAGAGGCGCGACTTGGAAGAGGGAAAAGAGGGGAGGAAGAGGAGGATTTGGGAGAGGGAGAGGAGGGAGGAAGGGACGAGGACGGCAGCGATAACGGGCAAGAATAGGTGCCAGTTCTTGACGGAGATGCGAACGGAATCGATGAGAATTGACAGGGCGGCGATGAACTCTTGGTGGATGGCGTGGAGGGCTCGCGAGAGAGGGTTCTCCGGCGGGCGATCCATAGCCGGAGCTCTCTGTTGATCTTCCCATGCGCTGCTTACTCTTGGAGAAGTCGCCCATGTACTAAATTTTTGTTCCTTCCGTTTGTTGATTGGCTTGTCTGATCTTCCAAAGGACAGCGCACAGGTCAAGAGAATGCGGTCCACGTTTTTGGTCAAACTGTGGCTCTGATCATTCATTGCCGGCAACTTATACAGCATGACGGTTCGGTTCGCATGGTGCGAATCTGTGCGATTTGTTCGTTCTGTTTGGGTTTTCGGACAGAACTTTAACAATTTCGCACTTATCATCTCACACACCCGCACTCCGGGATTAGGATGCTAGAATGGTTTGGGCATTTTTTTTGCCCCATTCACAATCTACTCCTGGAAGCTTTAAAATTAAGTGAAAAAATCATAAAATGAAAATTTAGTACATTCATTCCTCGTCACCATGGTTTTTCTTGTAACCAAATGAAATAAACTGCCTCATCCATCTTCCAGAGGGGGAATTTTCTTCTCATCTGACGTTAGAGGCCCTGGATGATACAGTTTTTGTCTAGGAAAATTGTCCCATTGGATTCCGAGTCCTATTAATAATGGGTTTTATTAGCATGATAATGATTATGAACAAGAGTATAGTTTTTCCCTGTTTTTTTCGTCTTTTGTTGATCTTGGTAATTTCTGCATTACATAAAATTTTGATGAAGCCCCAATACATGGACAGTTTCATTATCTTGGCAAGTGGGGAATATTTCTACGCACTTTCATGTGTGCGAGGGACAAAATAAATTCTTATCTTTGATAGATTAAAAAAATGAAGACCGTCAAACTCATATTAAATAAATTCATAATAATTTCTCCATAACGAAGGAACTAGAATATTCCTTGCGACAAACTTTATTCCCTTTCTCATGTATGGGTGAACCCAGATATTGATGATCCACACCTAGCATGACGGATCAATGATCAACTCTAAATGTATCATGAAATTATGCACATTATAATTCCAATTTCGGGATCAATTTATCTATCTAATCTTCATCTTTATATGGATTTTTATCTCATGCATTAAATATATTAATTGGTTACATCAAAAAAATTTCATCCAATTTTTTGCACAAAATCGCAAGTTCAATTACTTAAATACAAAAAGAACATTAAAGTATTAATTGGCTGATTTCTTTCTAGTATGTTACCTTATATTTTTCAGAGAAAGAAATAAAAAAATGTGTAGTTTTAAGAGCAACAGAGGGAGCTGCGCCAGGTGCACATCAGCACTCAAGCCAGCCACGTCGGGTGAGTGCATGGTTGCTCAAGCCCCCTCACAGCTAGCAAGCAGCTGATGCCCAAAAAGGCCCTCATGGAGACCCACATAAGAGCCACACAGAGGCCCACATAAGGCCAACACAAGGCCCACAAAGAGGCCCATGCACACACGTGGAAGAGAGAAGTAGATTTTTAATGCAAATGATGCAAGAGAATGGAAATTATATAGCAACATGTATTCCACTATATGGGGTTGGCAATGTCAATCCTCTGCAGTTTCACATTGGGTTGGGCTAAGAATTTTAAAGATGGATTGCAACCAATGGGCCGTGATATGAAGAAAATTGGAAAGAAAATCTGACTGTGCTTTGAGCCAAACTGGCCTGAAGCCTGTGCCATAACAGACCGAATTAAGTGCAAGGATATAATCTCGTATGTTCAATCTTCTTAAAGAAGATTGGATGGCGATATTTAAAACATGTAATTTCAATTTTATTTCTTTCTTTTCTAGGTCCTGATTGGCAGTAGTAAATGACGAGGAAATGCGGACCCTTCCATGGACGGTCACAAGGGGTGAATGATGATGGGGCAGGCTGATGAGGATGCTGATGTTACAAGGAAGGGGTACACCATTAATGATCGGGACCACCGCTGTCATTTAATTTCAGTCGTTAAACCCATTTGAATGGGAAAGGATGGAACCAGGGTTAGACTTATCCTTCTCGACCCCCCGCCACCATTCTCATCAGCTGGCCGGCGGAGGATTGCGACGATGGGACCACAGACTGACCTGACAGCTCGTGGAGAACATTTCTGGACCCTTTAAAGGGTGATTTGGAGGGCCTAAGACCTATCGCTCATCACACTAGCAGATGTACCTTTCAGAGCTTGAAGTGTTTCTTTGCGTCATAACAACTCCGACATTGCAAGGACAACTCAGGGAGGCTTAGAAGAAGAGCTAGGAAAAGAGAAATATGTGCCGGTAAGGAAGAAAGGAAAGGGGGCCACACCACACCAAAACTAGGGGCTGGACATTGACATCCCCACCTCATTCTTCGATTCAGGGTGGATCTGGTAACTTTCTTACCTAAATCTGAATGAGAATTCATCATTAAATGTATTACAACTGTTTAGATTCTAGTTGATTCAGTGAAAGTTCCGTTTTCCTCTTGTTTCTGGCTTGCGGCCTCATTGAGGCATTCTGTTGAACATCTGTAGGTTGTTTATAGAAATACCCTATTTTCTCTCAGTTTTCTTGCATAAAAAATACACCTATAACTCTTGGCTTTGGTCAAAGGTCCATTACCGACCGCGCAATCTGATTGATGCTTCAGCCAGGATATCTGCTAACGGCAATCTAAAATGTCGGGCCATGTCTCACATCTGATCGATACCTCCTTATCTTAATCTTAATGAAGATGTTGTGTTTCTTGCAGAACCTTCGAATAATTATCCTAGGCATCACCTTCGGATAACCTTATCCGCTGATTCAGTGACATTATTATTCTTTTTATTATTATTCGATAAGTAAGCTGTTCTCAATGGGCTTAGCCCAGTTCTCGCCGTTCAGCAGTGGTGGAATATTCCCATGATATAGTCGTTCATTCTGAACCTTTCTTGAGTCCAGGATATCGGAAATAACATCTAGAAAGAGTAGCCGGAACCACTTTTTCTTTTGATTTTCTGATAAAGAAGAACCCGCTCCCGCTCACTCGCGCCTTTCCATTAACTTCGTTACCAAAAGCCCAAGTATTCACCGAACTCATTCCGAGTTTCAATCGAACTGCTGGCACCCGTTTTCCAAGCTCTTGCTTTTAGGGCAGATAGATGGTCAGCTTAGTGATTTCAGAACCTTCTCCGAAGAGTACGATGTTTGGCTTGCTGCTCTCCCATCTCATATGGTGATGCTAATCAATGAAATAAACCCACCACACGAAAGCTTTTTCAATGCTATTCCCACTGCTTCGGAATCTGACTCTTCACAGGTTATGCAAGAACAACAAAGAAGTCAAAATAAGGTCCATTCATGCTGAACCAAATGTTCGGCATATAGCTATTAATTCGAATATGGGACACCTTGTCTTTTTCGCCACATCAGGGCTATGGGAGTCGAACCCAATTCTTCCACGACGACCCCCCACGAATCAATAAGGACTGAACAAAGACGAGGCTACCCATTTTGATTGACATTTGACCTTGCTATTTAGTCAATGACAGATCCGCTTTGTTTGCAAGTCGTCTAACGTTTCTGATTATCTTCTGATTTATTTTATGTTTTATGATTAAAATCAGAACTGATTATCGGGAACTCCGACCTGTCCGATGCTTCTTCGGTCAAATACGAGATACAAGTAGGACCCGCACTATGAGCAAGCTGTGCGAAAAACCGCTTCTTTTTTCCGGTTCTTGGTCGAAATGAGCCGAGAAACCATGGATTTTTTAGTTTTCGCCATTGGTTACTGGTCAAGCCACTGGAATGGAATGAGATAGGAATCTCTGGAGATCTTTCCTCTCCGCTTACTCGTAACAGGGTTTCCCTCTGTATTCTACTTCTTGGGGTCATTTACTTCGTAACCTTCGTTGATTAGCTTCTTCGTTTCTTCAAGATATATATCAAGATATATAAATATATATAACCATCTAATAAATACTACGCCTATAGAAGTTGTATTCTACTCTTATAATTGACTTATTACTCATATTATATTATAAATATTCATTCTTAATTACTCTTATTAGTCCCTCTATCTTCTCTTAATCTCTCTCTCTCTCTCTCTATCTAGGAAATTAAACAAGATTAAATAATATCTCTATCTAGCTACTTAATTATATAATAAATTATATAATCTCTATTCTCTCACCTAACTCTCTTAGGCTTAAACTCTTAGGATAGATATGTATTTCTCTATCCCATTAATCTACATCTTAAAAAATATATAATTCATTCTTTACCTGTCATAAGTAATACTTCTTCATTCTTCTTCTTACCTTTTGTTAAATTAAATAATTCTATAAATTAACTTCTTACACCTTATTACCATAAAATCTTACTCACTATCTAACTAAATCTTAACATCCATCATCGTTATCTCCACATCCTAGTTTACATATAAATTACTAGTAATTAAATAAATAACCTCCTATCTCCTATTAAAGTTTTTTTTCTATTCAATCTATCTCACTAATCTTCTATAATTCTTCCATTACCCACATTAACATCAACCATAATTATAATACCATTACTTCATTTAATATATATATTACTTCTTTATTATATTTAGTATCTATAAAATATTTAAATAATAAATTATATTCTTTCTCGTCTCTATTTATTTCAGATTATTTAATGTTCATTACTATTTGATGGTGCATGCCATCAAAGATCATCGACGACGTCGTTCGCACCGCCCGCCACCGTCGTCGAAGATCGGGTGAAATCGTTCGATTTATCGCATTTTGTTTTTCATCGTTCTTTCTCAAATTTTATGTTTTCTCGTCTCATCGTGTGTTTTCATCACGTTCGTGACACGTCCCGTACTTCCTGTGTCGTCGTCACGGGGAGGGATCCTTAGCCAATTTGGAACCCCTCCCTTGTGCCCAAGTATTCTCTGTTTTCTTTTCTTCTTTTTATTTCTTTATTTCCCCTTCTATTTTGTAATGAGGGGGCCCATTATAAGAGCCCCTTAATGGACCCTTCTTCCCTCCCCTTTGACCCAATTTGGGGGCCCATTGACCTCTCCCCTTTATAAGGGAAGACAGGGCGCCCTAGACAATCAGACAAGGAAGAAGAAGAAATTTACGTCGTGTTTCTCTCTCTTGGTCTCACCCTCCTCGTTCAGAGAGAAAAGAAGAGAGGAGGAGGGGGTAGAAGGAAGAGGTGAGCAAGGGGAGGAGGAAGGAACGAATCCCTTCTCAAAATGGTCAGCCTTCCTCTCTAAATTACAACCCGTCGTCATTGAATGTGCACCGCCCGCTGAAATTTGCCGAGAGTTCTTCCAGTTTGTGAATACCCTCCAAGGCCCCGTTGAGCACCCGGTCACCTGAGACGCGACACTCTACAGGATTCCATCACGTCCAGCAGAGCACTAGAGATTCTGTAACTCTTCCCCCCCTCTGCATCAGACCTCCGCCCCTGTTGGTTCCGTCCATTGGTAGAAGACCTTCAGGCTGTCGCCACCATGCTGCCCGATCCGTCAACGCAATGTGTGACCAAACGGTCATGCGGCGGTTGATTGCTGCCCGGAGTCCAGCGGGACGATACGCGGGATCGATCCAACTGATCCTACGGCGCCCGACGTGTCCTGGTCAACCATACCCTACGACCTCTCTCACCAGTCTTCTGGGCTAAGTGATATGTTGCACCTGGGCCCCATGAGTTAGGTAGTGGTGGATCTGCTCTACCCCAGCTGCCCTCCATGAGCCTGGTGAACCTGTTGGGTCACTGCCGGGTGGGCTAGGTGGATCGGAATGGTGACGACCCGCTGTTGTACGCAAGCCTCTCCGCTCGTATTCAGGCTGCTCCACCGGATCTTGCAATACCAGAGTCGAGCTACTTCGGCCAGCCCCCTGAGTTGTCGTGTCGACCTCTCAGTCCTTCTCCTCTACCCAACCTTTATTGGAGCTCCAGCATCACCTTGCTCGTCGAGCCGCCGTCTGCTCTCTGGCATTTCTCCGCGCCACCCTTTTCGACTGCCGCCAATGTCAATGAAATTCTGCACCGCGAGCCACGCCGACGAGGTATGCCATCCTCTCCAGATGCTCGTTTATTTAGCTTTTGCAGTATACTTTTGTCTCGACTCCACCACACTCAAGCTAGGTAGGTGAGAGAGGCAAATTGAGCGAAAACTACGACTGTGTGAGTGTCTTACCGATACGGACGAGTACGTCCGTTACGTGCGAGTTCTACGGATAGATTCTGTTCGACCGTAGACGCCTTCGTTGCTCAGACGAGGTTCGAGAGACCACTGTCGCCGTCACCCGGCGATTCCCTTCCAAGCATGGAGCTCAGTGCCTCCCTCGAGTTGAGGAGCCTGCATGTACGACACATAGGGCACTCATTTTGAGCATCATAGTTACATCGATCCGTTAGGGTTTATCCGTCGGATGGCAACACCATCGACATTTGATACCACCATCCCTTATCGGTACCGAACCATCATACTCGGTGCCGACCGAAAGACATTCTAGACGACGTCCGACATCACTATTACACCTTATCTTATTTCCCACATCTATTTAATATTTCCTCCGCGTACTAATTACTCATTACTTACTATATTCACTATCTTTCTTATTGCTATTACTTCTCTTTAACTACAACTCAAATTTAAATTCCCCTCTAAAGGCTAGTCCCTGTGGAGACGATCTCATTTCTACAATATATCTGAGCGAGTTTTCTATTTTAACAAATTATTTGATGTAGGCAAATTAAAAGTACAACGACACTAATATTTAATACGTAATTAGCCTTCTTCAATCAAACTAGGTCAAATATTTTTCATGATTTTACAAAAAGTTTCCTCCCTAGCGGGGGAGCCAAAATTTTGATGATGGTCGTAACGGATTTTATCCACAAATGAGCAGAAAATTTCCACTAGGCTTGGCATAGAACCTCGCTCATGTCGACGTTATAGTTTTCCAAGACCCAGCTAATAGAGATATTTTATGATGGCTTAATACATGTACCTAGGCAGCTTACATTTTTGCAATTTGGTTTGATAAAATTGATGAGGAAGCTTACATTATGACATAGGTGATTGTCGCAATGACATACATTATGTCCACTTCACTAACTATAATAGAGGATTATCTCATATAGGAGGCGTATGGTATAGTAAAAACAAGTAAATTTTATCTTATTATACATATTGTGTCCTTTTGTGAAACAAGAATCGTTAAGGAAGCAATCCAACTACAGCCCCACTCATTATTATTCATGTGACTAATTTAGATGAAGTTAGATGCATGAAAGATGGATCTTCATGCAAGCAGCATATAGATTTGCATAATTTAGGAGGGCAAAAATACAGGTCAAAATCCTAATTTTGGAATCATTTAACTATTTCAAATCATAAGATTGGCTTGAAGCTAAATCACTAGAATAACTGAGATAGATTTAAGCCCCTATCAATCATGCATTAAGACCTGAATAATAGCAGAATAATGTCTCCCCTTCTGCAATTAATAGAAAATGCAATACTAGTTTTACAAAATTGAACAAAAACTGTAGTGTTTTCTCATGCTCAACTATTTGTGACACCGTGGCTACTCTTGGAGAACGCCGCAGGCTTCCATGCCGTACGTGTGTCCCTCAAAGTTGGAGATGCATAGAGTATGAAGGTTCGCACGCCATCTTTGGATGTGAGCATGGAAGTGCGCTGAGGGGCATCAGGTTGGGAGGAGGTCACATAATCCTGCCAATAGTGCTCTGTGTGATACACCACTCTTGGGGGCTAGCCTTCAGCAAGTGGCGACACGTGCATAGAGTAGGTAAACCAAGGCTCTCAATGCAATGGTAACCACAAGCCAAAAATAGGAGGTCCTTCCAAGTAATGAAGAGGGAGTATGTGCTCGAGCATACTGCATAGTTGACGAGGGCATCTGTCCTCTGGTTCCCCTCGTGCAACTGGTGGTGAATGCTGATCACACGGGGGCGACATCGCATGATGTCTTACCATACACTATGGCGACGCCACATAGAGCATGAGCCTACACGTCGCATGTTGACTAAAAACTGTGATTATGATTTTATTATGATATTTTGAATGTTTTTCTCATCACAAAGGAGCAAACCATCACGAATCGATATAGCCTCGGCTGTTGTGTTAGTTTGGACTCTATAGATACTCGTTGAAATATATGATATTAATGATGAGCAAGGGTCCTATCCATAAGGAAAAATGGTTATGAATTCAATACTCTTTCACCAATGACTACATAGGTAACAATTGACAGTTATAAGATAAGATGTGTAGATATGATGAAAATAAAGAGGCGAGAAGGTTTATGGAAAGGTTTTATAGAAATGATAAAGAAATGTTTTATGGAAAAGCTTATGAAATTATAGATTATTTTTTGATGTTATTTGATGAAAGAGATGAATAGACCTAAAATATATAGTGGTGATGACAATGAAACAATCTAAACTACGGAACAAACCCTATGCCCTTGTGCTCCACTAGGTGTTTGGTTTGGTGCCTTAGTTTGTCCGTAGATGGAAAAGCATGTCGATCAATTCATTATTGATATTTAATTGAATGTACCTTTTGAGGAACTTGTTCCACCCTTGATTTTGTCACTCCGAGATCATTTTGAAGTCGTACACGCGTTCGGCCTCTAGAAGTATCCACGCGATCACTCGGCACTTGGATCTCCAAAACCCTACATAGTAAAATATATCGACCAATGCCCTTATGAATTTGTGTGTGTGCCTCTCAAGGCCCATGTATCCTTCTGCTTAATAACTTTAGTGGCCCAATAACATTTATTGACCAACCATATTAATTAACTATATCATCATATAGATTAATTAAATAAGGATCGATTTAACCCAATCAACAGGTTAAGTTTCCAGGCCGTGTGGTGCCAAGCTACACCTTGTGCTCTAAAAGATACTAAGTAGTGTTGAACTCTCTCATGGATCCTTTACCGTCATCGGTTACCTTATATGTATAATCCATCATCCGCGTGAGACTCTTGAATGACTTAGGGTATGGTTTATCGTCAAACCCTAATCTGTCATTTGATTAGTATTGATGCGTAACAGGGATCATTAGAGAAATCCTTCTAATATCCTCACTACCCTGGCTAGAGATTTTTCTGCATCGTCTTCCTTTAGTCGATCTCCTTTTATACTGAGGGTGGATGATCCCATCTTGACCACTCAATCATCTCCATGAGCTTCTTACTACATCTGAACCATGACTTGTTTGAATCCCATGATCAGAGGCTCGTAAGTTGTAGTAAAAATGTAGTCGTCCATTCGCGAGATACCCTTGGTGTCTCAAGTCAGTGGATCACTTATATAACTATGACATGAATCAACATGATTGACATTTAGGTATAATACCATTTAGGGATTCATACGGATCAATTCAGGGTACTCTTTCTCCAAACAACACCCACTATCTATCCATAGTGTCACCACACTAATGGCCACAGAATTAGTGATACTTATCATATAAGTAGGATCTGTGAGTGCTATTCTATCTGGATAATTTGATGTCCGTCTCAACTATCCATCGAATAGGAATATTTGGAATACATGTTTAAAGACTAGTGATCACTGTATTATGATCTCATCATAATTCACTAAGTCATTGCACGTATTCATTGGCTTCATTATAAACATCACACATAATAATAATAAACATAAATATTTTTATTCAATGAACTTAAATAAACATGGTAGTGTGATTGGCTTGACGACCAAATAATATCCATAACTAGGACCATGAAAATATGTAGATATTGGTGAGTAGCTACTCTTCTTTGTTTCTTCTCCTCAATTAGCCGAGATACCGTCAACACCTCAATGGGCCTCCCCATTCACTCTCTTTCACTAAGCCTACAAATATACCAGCAAAATCAAAGATTATTTTAAAATTATTTCGTTCCTCATCTTGTAAAATGAAGGTCATGGATGGATTGAAGGGATATAAACAAGTTTAACATTTAAATTTTGGCTCAACCAGCCTTCTAGATTGTCAAATATCAGAATTTGAATTATGTGGAATCTGGGTGTTGATTTGATTTAATTCCAGTCTCCCCATCAATACCGCCATCTCATTGCTTCAGATTTTCACACCATTAACATTCTCAAATATTACTTGCCTCAAACGCCCCTAATTTTCTACATTATTAGTGATAAGTTGTCTCAATATGCTAAGTGTCATGAGAAAAATAAAAGAAAAAGAATAAAATTTGGTGGCATTTAATGCCTGATGTGGTAAGGCATCTATGCACACTATATCAATGTGTGTTATGATATCAGTGAAGCACATAGTCATATGTATGCATGCGCCTTTTCCTGATTTGCAAAACACCTATCTTGAAATAAAAGTACATACTTTTATTACCTTGACACAAGTCCCCCCATCTCGTTCTTTGAAATCACATTTGGTTCTCATATAATTATTTTTGTAGTGAATATTGATGCGGCAAAAACGTTCCTAAATAGGCCTTGAAATGAAAAAGATAGGGATAGCAAAAAAAAAGGTCAAATGTGACCACACTTTTCATAGCATAAATAAAACTAAAATCTAGTTTAACTTTAAAATATGTAAATATCAAATATTTTCTATGTAAAGAGACATCAATTTAGGATATCAGTAGTGAGAATAGAAAGATTTAGATAGCAAAGTGGAAAGGTATCACTACTCAAGTTGTAGAAAAGGGCTGGGAAGATGATACACTCAATCACTATCCTTGTTCAATACTAAAACTAAATGTGAATTTGAGTGTCGGTTTTCACCAACATATCCCCTTCCATTTTTGGGAAGCTATCATTCATGGCTCCAAATTCAGCAGCTGTGCCTAATTTACTTTGATAACTTGGAATTGTTGCCTGGAATGGTATAAGAGAAAGTTAGGAATACATAAAATGATTTCATTCTTAGGTAGACAAATAAAATATGAATATATTATACTTAAATACTAGGGGTAGAATATAGATGATCATAGATAAAGGATTCCTTATCTATATAGGCATACTGAAATAATTTCACATCTGTGGCACCCCTTGGAAAGTCAAATCCATAGCTATACTTGAAAAAGGATGAAGCAAAGGGATAGGATAATTCAAAAATAAATAGAAAATAAGTGGTACCATGCTTTAAACAATATAAGGGATCATCCAACCTTACACTCCATACTCATGAGAATGCCTGCCTTTTGACTATCTTGGATGTCACGTCTTACTTAGGTTCACACGACACTATTATTTTGATGCCTTTCCTCCAAGCTGAGGAAGAAATTCTAAGGATGGAAACTTTTTTCTGTCCCCCATAGGGGTAATTCAACTCATATGTTACGTCCTCATTAGCATCTCGCGACATACCCTAGCTGCAAATTATGTATCTCTCACTGGTCTTAAATCCATGGAGCGCCTATGCTCACATTTCCTATGGTTGGTTTACCAAGAGGGAGGCTGCCAACATCATTGGGTCTCTTGGCAGAAACCATGTTGACCAGCACACGATGGAGATTCTGGGGATCAAGCACCCTTAAGATGTCAAAGAATTTTTTTCCACGAGCTTGTGAGGTATATGTGTACCATGAGTTCTCTGTTTCTACGCTTTATATCAGCCAAGTACGGTGAGTAGGTTCGCCATAAGTCTGATACCAAGGGCATCAAACGATGGCGTACATGGCAATGCCACTAGCTAGTGATATCCATGGTGACCCATTGGCTCATCAAGCAAGTGATGATTACTGCTTGGAATGATACTTGGCTTGCGGAGTACAACCTTAGCTCACCACCTTACTTTTTCTACACAACCGACTCTAGTTGACCGTGGTCCAATTACTAACGGGAAACACGAGATTCCTATGGGAGCAACATGAACTTCTGACTGATGGCTATAACTATTGAGATAGGGAACTCCTGTGATTTTCCTATCTAGACAGTCACACCTAATGGGACTTTCTCATGTCATTACTCTTGGAATAACGTTCGAGAGAGATTTCCTACGCAGGCTTGGGCTCAATGCATTTGGCGCCCATTAGTTCTCACCCACGTCTCATTCTTCCTTTGGAGATTTATGCACAATGACATACCTACTCATGATCATGTTACACGCATTGGTCACTACAATAGTTTATGCAACCATTGTTGCCCCATCTCTCCTCAAATTGAGACTATGTAACACATATTCTTCCATAGTGAGATCACTATGGAATGATGGGGCCAATTTAGTCACCATTGGCATCTGATGTTTTGTTCATATACTACACTAACAGTGCAAGAGTGTTTTGACTAGATCTTAATCTCCTCAACATGCTCTAAGCTTCGCCCATATCTACACATTACCATAGCATACTTACTATGAGAGATATGGAAACGGTGAAACTCCTCTCGTGTTGTAGGGTCCATCATAAGCATACACGACGTCATGAGCCGCGTCAAGCAATGGCTCCAGTGAATCCATCACCTTGTACCACCTATTACTTGATGCTCACTACCTATGTGTGATGCACTGCACACCTGGGGGATTCCAGGTCACTTTGACCCGCACCACCACCCAATGACAAATTGTCCATTGGCACCCACTACACACATCCCCCTTAAACATTATACCCTTCACGGAGCTCCAAGATGATACTTGATGAGTGCAAAAATAACACCTGTTCTACACTTGCCAACTTTGGGGGACACGATTGAGCTATTGGAGCCTGAGGTCCCAACCACGACATGTAGTGGTATCACTATTATATCTTTTTCTTTTGTGTCATGGGCATGGGTGAGTGGGTTCCATGAGTATTTGGGATATTTACGCTTTCTTCACAGCTATAAACTGTAATAAACACTCAACCTTACATATATAAAACCCCCAAGGTGGCGTCCAGGGCACGGTTGGATTGTTTGACGAGCACAACCCTTCGGTTGGTCGTACTTGACACTATGTTTTTACCAATAAATAAAAAATAGATAAGGGCTCATGAAGAGACCCATTGTGCAATTTTTTCATGTTTTTGGTAAAGGGGATAGAGATCCTCTACCATCCGACTTCCTAACCTGCCTGAATCTCCAGATCTGATCTCTTTACTTCAATTACTTCAATTCATACTCTATATCTAAACTTTTTTGAAAAGTCCAACAGCCATCTTAATGATCTTTAAGACTTTGGAGGGAAATCAAGAAAATTGAAGAACATATTTTTACCACATGAATATTTTAATTTCAAATTTTCAATAAATACTAGGGAATTAGATGGATCAAGATATGTGCTAAGTCTTTGGTATCAAGATTAAATTAATTTTTTAGATGAAATTACTCAATTTAATATATATGTCAATAACAGGTGTGTCATGTCTTAAAATAATTAATGGGTGATATTCAAGTATGATGCATGATCCACATGGAATGAAAAAGGCTATATAATTCCTAAAATTGACGTGTCTATAAATTTACAAATGCATGCACCATAGTAGGGATGTCATTTTAAACACACATATTATTAATGTAGACTTCCTTGGCAGCATGTGAATATCATATATTTTTAAAAAATGATATAAAGAAAAATATACAATTCTTGTAACCAGAAATGAAATCCAAATGGTTGGAACTATCAATAAGGTGGAAGATGTAATGTTTGAAACGATGATGTAGAATCATAAAATTTAAAAGGTGAAGATCTATAAGGAAGAATCCATTTAATAAAACCTTATTTGAAGCTCAAACTCTTCCTCAACCACTTGGCACCTCTTATCATCATAAAGTAAAAAATATTTAAAAGGCTATGTTATGATTTATAATTTATTTTAAGGGGTTATAAATTAGAATTTTATCTATTTATATGTGGGATCCATGTTCTATATTCACCCTCAAAGGATATTGAAACCCTGATATTCTAGAGGTAGTGAAGAATGAAACTTATTGAAGTGTTTAGATGAGTGTTTTACCTATCCCATTAAAGATATTAAATGTTTCATACACATCCTATTAATGCATCATAAACTCAGGATGAAAATGGTTAAAAATAAAGAGGTATGAATAGGGAATAATATGGTATTGGTCACAATTCGATTTTATAACCTAAAATTCAGTAATCCAAAGGTATAATTAATTAATTGTTTGTTTATTTAAACCAAGAATATTTATAGTGGATATTCATCTAATTCAATATCCAAATGAAATTTCATAGTCATATTCAAATTCAAAAAATCTTAACCTTATGTCAATATAAGCTGTACAACTTTTGTCATTTTTCCGTCTATGTTTATACATTAGCTTATCATTTTGGTTTACATGGATAATGAAAACCTAACAGGTTCAATAAGTTATTTAATATATATATATAATGAAATACCATTATTTTATCTAATACTTTAGTGTTTATATGAACTATATAGTTGTGTATAGTGAAGGACTGCTCATTTATTTAAAATCCGATTTGTGCCTAGCCCCTTTATCATGTTTCTATGATATTCTTACTGAACGTTTTACTGCTATCTCCCAAAAAATATTTTCATATCCCCAAGAAAAAATCCAAATTCAGTAATGTGATACAAATAATAAAATTAAAGCGATCAAAATTAAAATTCAGTTAATATATGTTCACTTTGATTCCTGAGCTTTCACCAGTCAACAGCACGTCCTCCTGATTTTTCTGCAAAGCCTCATTAGGGCTTCTCAAATTTTTTTTACAGGTTAATTTATTTCACATCTTCATGCAATCTAATCACGTCAATTCTTCAATGGATACATTAAATTCTGATTTGTACTGTCCAATAGTGCTACCTAAAATAAGTTTCAATTAATATTGATATGTATAAATGTTTTACATCAATTCATTTTTATGTCAAAGAAATATTTTTAATTAATCCAATATTATTCTCAATTCACTTTATTGTTTTTAGCTCAGGTAATTCAATATTTAAATTTACGAATAATTCTCTAATGGTATTTGTAAGGGAAATCAATTGGAATTCCTTACTTGAAAATGTGATGTATCCATGTCACCGAATAATTGAAATTCTATGATAGCAAGGCCAAACATCAATTAGACATTATTTTCATAATTTAACTTATATAAGACTCTTCTTAATGCCCTCATGTGTTTTTCAGGGTTGGATTTAAGTCAAACACTCAACTTATGGCTGACCATGCCACAATAGGGTGGGTACATTTGGATATTTATTAAAAAATAAGTCTTTAAAATTTTTTTTAATTACTTATTTTTGTAAAAGAAATCCTTATCCACCTATGTTACCATATATCAATGGCAAATACATCAATCCATACGCCAGGAATATGTTGGACCATGTCAGAGAGGTATCCAAACCGTAAAATCTTTTTTGGATATAAGTTAATCAGTTTTATCCAAACAACTGATAGATCTTACACATTACTTAAAGTATCAATATGCATCTTCTAACTGTATGTCACATTTCCTTTGCATTTACAAATGGATGTATCATTATTGGACAAGTGATGAAGGCAAATTAGATATTTAATTTTAGTGTCATTTTACTTTTAATTTTCCTAAATCAAATAAATTTTTTAAATATAGAAAACTCACCCAAATGTATAGTAGGAGTGAGGTCATCTGCACAGAGGCTGGCCTTTAGAGGTGAATCTAATAATTGAGTTACAGTTAAATACAAGAAATAATATAGCAAATAGTGAATATAGTAGAAGATAAGTAATTAGTATGTAGTTCACTCACAACTTATTCACATCAACTCTCTTTAGTATGGGTCATGACTCACATAAATATCCCTCTAAATCATCAAGAAACATGAAAACTGTTCTCGTCTAGAGCCTTGCAAGTCAACAAATCCCATGACTGCTATGGGGTTTAGTGCATTAAAATCAGGTTCATCTCTAAATGTGGAAGACGTATGCTGATCCCAATGATCATGGGTGTGATCATGTGTAAGGGATCCCAATGATCTCGTATGGTGTGACATGAGAGTGATGGGGACAATAGGGGTCATCCCCATAGCAATGATCATACATAGTGCTATGGAACTAGCCATCTCTAGACTGTAACTTTGGGTGACAGTCTGGAGGAAAGCCATGATGTGCTAGGAGCTGACTATAATCATCCTCATATTATCAGTTAGGTGTGAAGAAGTCAGGGTAGGGTCATGCTGTTGGATACCTCGATATATGTAGTATGAGTGTGATTTCCGATAATCATTTGATGTATGATATCCATCTCGGGGTGAGGATGGGTATTCATCCTATGAATATGCATAGCTCCAACTATAGTATCCATCCATGATCAATCATCAGAGGGTAGGTACCTAGGGGTTTCCAATAACATCTCTTTAGAAAATATAGGATATAATCAATAGAAATTTAGATAACACCAAATATATGAAATTAGAAATATCTGAAATTAAAAAATAAAATTTCACCTTACTCTTAAGTAGTTCATAAAATATTTCATTGCAATTATAAAATATTTCATTTAAAATAGTCTAATTTGGGAGTGATAAGATGTCATCTCAAACTTATCCGAACCCATCGATGATAAGATGAAATTTCTTAAATAGATGTTAGGCGTAAGAAATAGAAATTAATAAAAAAATTAGAAGATAATACTAACTCAAAATCAAATCACTCTAAGGGATGCCAATCCCCAACAATGGTACCAATTTGACGTAGGAAAATTATGTATTTAATTTTAGTGTCGTTGTACTTTTAATTTGCGTAAATCAAATAAATTTATTAAAGCTTAGAAATCTCACTCAAATGTATAGTAGGAGTAAGGTCATTTCCACATGTCCTGGTCTTTACAAGTAAATTTAACATTTGATTTATAGTTAAATAGAAGTAATGTATAATAGTAAATGTAGTAAATAAAATGGAAGATAATTAACTAGTAGGTTGGAGGACATATTTAATGGATGAGAGAACTAAGATAATATGTTATAGCAAGTAAAATTGTAAATGGCGTGAGAGGGAGAAATACAGAAAGAGAGAGAGAGATATAATATACGATAATATTTATATCTTTCTATAGATATGAGAGAGAATTAAGTAGGATATTTGAAATGAAGAAATGGTATTATATTTAAGGGTGATGTCAATGTAGCTAGTGGAAAAATTATAGAAGATTAGTAAGATGAATGAAATAATAATATAATATACTTAAGAGATAGGATGGTTCTTTATTTAATTAACAATAAGGTGTACGAAAGAGAGGAGGTAGGTATTAAGATTCAGTTAGATAGTGAATAAGATTTTATGTCAATATGGTGTAAGAAGTTAATAGATAGAAGTATTTAGTTTAGATGTAAGAAGAATGAATAAGAATGAAGTATTACATATGATAAGGGAAATGAGGAATTATATATATAGATACATATATATATTAGCATGTAGATTCTTGGGAGAGACAGATAGCCGTGTGTGTATATATATATATACACACACTTAGAATTTAATTGTAAGAGAGGTAGGTGGGAGAGTAGGATTATCTAAGTTATATAATATATTTTAATTAGATGTAAAGGTGAAGGCTAGACAATTTTAGATAGGATTAAAAAGGTAAAAATATAAATATTTATAGTATTATATGATTTATAGATAGAGTATAACAATAAAATGTGGTTTATCTAGTATGATATTTGATATACTTTAATATATTTTTATAAACTAAAATTTGGGAGAGCAAAGTAAAAATCGTGAAAAATTCCCGATGAGCAACACATGTTTGATAAAAGCCTCATAGAGGCCGCAATGCTAGAACAGGATGAAATCTGATGTCGGTTGTGTTTAGGAATAGATTTATGTTTTCAGATATGTTGGTAAACTCATTATCCACCCGATACAGTTAAGAAATGCACCGGAGTTACCCTAATTCTGGCGAACTGAGGATGGGGCGCTGATCATCAACCCCTAACTTCGGTGAGAAACTCAGCTCATCATCCTCCATGATGGCACGTTCCCTGGGATTCTTGATCTCTTCTGGTGCCTTCTTGGGCCATCCCAGACTCACTAGAGTTGTCACCTTATCCAATTTAGACAGACAAGCCAAGGATGTTAGCTACGATCAGCCAAGGATGTCATCTACAGCCCGATGGTCAGTCCATGTTATCTATGACCAGCTCTTGATCTCCGTCGAAGGATACCATTTTGTAAGGATGAATAAATATCAGTAAAATAAACATACCTTATAAATCACATCATAATGTATACGACTATATCTTGGTAAGGACAATAATGGTTAACAGAGCTTTTCAATGCTCAATCGTAGAAGAAAAAAGACCTCTAACAAAAATACAAGCGATATTCATAAAGCAGAAGAACAGATCAACAGATTATACCTATTTTAAAAGGGTTTCCCATTTTGGTTTCTTTGCCTTGTTTCCTTCAATGATTCAACCCTGAACCTACGCAAAGCAAAATACATATTAGGTAAACTAGCCAGCGGTCAAAATGCCCAAGATAAATATGAAGAGTAAAAGTTTAAACATCAAATTAAAACATAACAGAAACACCCCCCCCACATGGAAATAATAATATCAATAAGGATAATAAAAACAACGACATGCTATGTGGTAAAAGGTTTAGAAAAACACCAACACATAAAAGCTAGCAAAATAAAACCACATAGTACAAAGATACCAAAGAAAATCACAACACAAAATATTTCGCGGATTTAAGCAAAACAAGCAAAAGTATATCTTACCAGATAAAGGTGCTATCGCAGAGCATAGTTATATCCTAATGATATCTCTGTCCATAACGGCATCAGATCATCATAAATAAACCTGACAAGATAAAAAAACATGATTCACAATAACTAGATTCAACACAAGGCCTAAAAAGGTTTATTTAAACATCACGCTTTGTAGTAAAAGAAACAAGCCACCATACAATGATAGGATTGCCCCGCAACATAGCATACCTCATCAATCACCAAATTGTACACATACTTGGATTCTAGATCATGCAATATCTCTCATTGGAATGTTGTCATCTTAAAGAAGCCTAAAAAGATAAAATAATAATTTTACAATCATAGCATTCGACAGAGAACTGATGTCGGACGTCGTCTCGGACGTCGTCCAATCGGCACCAAGTATGATGGTTTGGTACTGATAATAGATGATGGTACCAAACATCGATGGTGTCGTCGTCCGACGGATGAAACCCTAACGGATTATGTAACTACGACATGATGAAATGCGTCCTACGGATTGTATGTGCAGGCTCCGAGCTCCGACATTGGACAGGGTCATCGGGTGATGGCGACTATGGCCTCTCGAACCTTGTCGGAGCGACGAAGATGTCTATGGTCGAACAGAATTAAGCTGTAGGGCTCGCACGTAACAGACTTATTCATACGTACTGGTAAGAGGCTTAAAATACATTCGTAGTTTTCTTTCAAATACCTCTATCATCTACCTAGCTTGAGCACGGTGGAGTCAAATCAAAAGTATACTACAAGAGATAAGTAAACGAGCGATGGGAGAGGACGGCGTACCTTGTCAGCGAGGCTCGTGGTGCAGAATTTGTCGACAGTTCGACTAGTGCCGGAGAGCGGACGACAGCTCGACTGGTGTATCGGCGCAGGAGCAATACATGAGCAATACCCAAGTGGAAAGCTGGAGCTCAACGTCACGTCCGTAACAACAAGTTGACGTAGATGGAGTATGTTGATGGGTCGACGGCAGGTTAGCTATAGTAGGATCACGTCCAACGGCAATTGGGTAGCAACATGGCGACCGTAGGTCGCTCAAGAGTCACACAATCCCTGAGGTTTCATCGCAACCAGGCACAGTTCATCCCAGCTATCACCACCAGCAACTAACCCCAGAGGGGCTGTCGGGTAGCGCCAATGCGTATGGGCTCCGCTTGTTGGCGAGGAGTGGTAAGGCCGTTGAATTCAAACGGCATAGACCAATCAACCCCATAGGGAACAACACCGACGGATGGGTGATGCCACCTAATGACCCTTAAGGATAACAGCCTCGTCGATGGAATTCTTGGCGTCTGCCGATTCATGCTATCACACAAGGTGAATGAGGGTTGGAAAATCCCGTTGATTTGGGGTGGCCAGGGAATGCAAATTTCTCAGCATCCTCCAATTCTGGCTCTCGCATAGGGGAATGAGCGTTAGACAATCCTGTTGACTTGGGGTTGCCGGAGGATTTGATTTTCTTAGCATCAGTCAATTCCAGCTCTCGCATAGGGCGAATAGGACTTGGAGAGCCCCATTGATTTGGGATGGCCAGAGAATTCAAAACATTTTCGATGATCCTTGATGGCGTGCGCCATCACAAAATAAAAAAAACATGATTCACAGTAACTAGATTCAACAAAGGCCTAAAAAGGTTTGTTGTAAAAGAAACAAGCTGCCATACAATGATAGAATTTCCCCGCAACATAGCATACCTCATCAATCACCAAATTGTACACACACTTGGATTCTAGATCATGCAATATCTCTCATTGGAATGATGTCATCATAAATAAACCTAAAAAGATAAAAACTATTAATATTACATTTACAGCATTGGACAGAGAACATCAAACGTTTCTTAGGTGAAGTTTACAAATAACGAAAGAAAACACAAAATTACGACTGGATATCAGTAAAATAAGCATACCTTATAAATCACATCAGAATGTAGACGACTGCATCTTGGTAAGGATGATAATGGTTAACAGAGATTTTCAATGCTCAATTGTAGAAGAAAATGATACATCTAACAAAAATTCAATGAGCAATATATATAAAGCAGAAAAACAGATCAACAAATTATACCTATTTCAAAAGGGTTTCCTGTTTTGGTTTCTTTGTCTTGTTTTAATCAATAATTCAACCAAAAAACACCCACCCATAAAAGCTAGCCAAAAAAAACCAGATAGTACAAAGATACCAAAGAAAATCACAACACAAAATATTTCACGGATTTAAGCAAGACATGCAAAAGTATATCTTACCAGATAAAGGTGCTATCGCAGAGCATAGTTACATTCTAATGATATCTCTGTCCATAACCGGCATCAGATCATAGTAAATAAACTTGAAAAAAGAAATAAAACATGATTCACAGTAACTAGATTCAACTCAAGGCCTGAAAAGGTTTTTTCAAACATCATGTTTTGTGGTAAAAGGAACATGCCACCATACAACAATAGGATTCCCCCACAACATAGCATACCTCATCAATCACCAAATCGTACACACACTTGGATTCTAGATCATGCAATATCTCTTATTGGAATATTTTCATCATAAAGAAGCCTAAAAAGATAAAAAATAATAATATTACAATTACGTCATTCGACAGAGAACATCAAATGTTTCTTACATAAAGTTTGCAAATAACAAAAGAATCTCCCATAGCCGTAGATGACATTGATTAGCCATGGGATCCTCATTGGCCATTCGATCACTTGTGGCATCCTCCTCGGCCAAAAACCACTGTGCAACCAGAGGAGGATGACGATTGGGGGGATGATAGATGCAATTGGCCCTAGTCATTGGATATCATGTGACAAGGGGTGAACGGCTACAATTAAATCTCAGCCTTAGACCCCCTTGAAATTCATTTTGTACCCTTAAACCACATCAATGCCTTGATTTGTCAGCCCTATTTGAAACCTTGATTTTCCAATTAGGGGTCGCGCCATACTTGTCAGCCGCCACAGCCAATCAGAAGCCTACAAAAGAAAAATAAATAGAAATCAACAAAGATAAGAATATCTCGCCATCTGATCTTACTGTAGAAAACAGGATGATCAAGATCATATTTGAATTATTAAAGAAGCCCATTATGATGAGGGCTTTGGAACGGGTCCGCTCGAAGCCCAGTCATAATTCCTTTTAGTTTTCTAAACAATGTGGCCCCTTGGGCCGCGATCCCTGTTGTTGCATCTTGGTCGGTCCTAGCGCAAAGCTGAAAGATATGGTGGGATATAATCCCATCTAGGAAAATTTTAGAAAAAAATAGCTATATAAAGCATGTAAGATGAAATAAAATGCAACCTCTTCCATGCACAAGCTCGGGCTATCTGTGTTGGGCCTCTATGCGAGCTCCTTAGAGGATAGTGGTGGGGTTCGCACCGGGTACTAGCGCTTGCCTGCTGCGGTTATGCGTGAGCACCCTGTGCTTGCCTGCCTATGGCTGGCTTGGGCGCTGTTGCGCCCTTCCTCAGCCCTTGGTCCCACGTACAAAACACTCTATTTATGTTTATATATACATACATTCTTTCTTTAATGGAGTATTTATTTATTATTTTTTTCTCTATCTCTCTCTCTTTTATTTCTTTCATCCATTTTTGTTTCACCCCTGCAAAATATAAACTGACATACTAGTGGGAGGATTCATTAAATTTAACAATGTGTTTAACACATTTTTACTTAAAAATAATTGGACTTGTAGAATATGTAAATATTATATTATAATGTATTGTTTTCCCAAGTGCTCCATTTAATACATTAAATAAATATTATTGTAAAGATGAAGTTAACATTACTAGAGTTATCCAAAAATGGCCTTAAAGTATGTATAATTGCATGCCTCATTTTGGGTTCATGTCCAAGATCACGTGGGAGTCCAGCCCAAATCTCAATACTTTCCTAACTAAAAAGTGGTCCACAATATATTCCATCCACACCCTAGTTAGTTCTCTTTGTCAAAGAATGTATATGAGCATATCCAAACATAATTAAGTACCTATTATACATGCCCTCCATCATTTGCTTTGTCGAAAGGTCAATAAGTTAATCCTGATTCAAAGAGTGTAGTAATGTTAACTTCATAGTACTAACTTGTAAAACATATGATTAACTTTCTATTAAGTCGATATGTTGGTTTGTTGTGATTTGGCTAGATTCTAGGGGATGCATCATCCAAACCCCAATATTACACTTCTATACATGTGGCCCATAGTCTTTTACTTCCACATGTGTGTCCCTTATGCCTGTCTTGGATTATGTAGATGTGTCCAAACTCCAATATATATCTACCAAATGTGCGATACACCATCTCTTACTCCACATTTCAGACATATTTATTTTGAACTATGTAGGAGGTACCCCCATCATTCATTTTGTCCAAATATTAGACAATTGTGCTTTACCTTGGCTTTGTAGAAGTACATAAACTTCAACACCCTTCTTCTAAATCTGCAACCCACAGATAGTTTTTTCCACGCATTAATTTATATGAATTTAATAAAAAAGTGATATCACTAAAGTTAAATGGCCCTATGTATACCACCTTTATGAGATGGAACGAAAGTCAACAAGATGAATGATGTTTGTCTTCATAGATTGATCCATAAAGCTATATTTACAATGATTCACACTATCATGATGTAGAATAATTATATTGTGGGAATAAATTATCAAGAACTAGAGTTATAAAAATTAAAGTTTTAGGTTTAAATTGAATAGGTAAAAACATGCAAGTAAAACATGTCTTTTTTATGTTAGATGTAAAATATAAAAACGAAATATTGTGTACAGCTTTTTATTCATTAACATAAAGAATTATGATTGATTTACCAACAGTTCACATTTGAATTAACCACGGGGGGCATTAGGAGCATGTCTCTTTGTTTTGTGAGATCTATTTTGCATCCTAATAGAAAATCGTTTGATGTAACTTTAAATTGATAACTATGAAGTGACCTTTGAGCTAATTACACTTCCATGATTTATTTAAGTTCATTGAAATAAATGTTTATTCATTGATATTTTAATGTATTGTTTATAATGAAGTCCCATAATACTCACAATGAGTTGGTGAATTATGATGGGATAATCAATCGTTAATCATTAGCCTTCAAGTGAGTATTCTAAATATTCCTATTAATTGGATACTTGAGATGGACATCAAGTTATCTGGATACAATAACACCATCTGGTTCTACTTGTACAAGACATTGGCTGATCATGTGGCCATTAGTGTTGAGACACAAAAGATATATGCTGGGTTCTCTTTAGAGAAAGAGTTTATTGAGTTAATCTGTATGACTCCATGAATGGTATTATACCTAAATGGAAATCAAGTTGATTCATCGCATAGTCTATAACTGATCCCTTGACTTGAGACGGCAAGGACATCTTGTATGTGGATGGCCATATTTTGACTAAGACTTATGAGTCCCTAACTATGAGTCAAACATTTCTTTGCTCTAACATAGCAAAAAATGCATGAAGGTGATTGAGTTGTCAAGACAATATCATCTACCCTCGACTTAAGAAGATATTGGATTGAGGAAGGTGCATCAAATCCCTAGACAGGGTAATAGGGATATTGGAAAAGGAGTTCACAAATAATACCCGTTACGCATCCATATTAATTGAATGACATATAGAGTTTGATGACTAACCGTACTCTAAGTCATTCAACGTGCTTAACCAAACAAAGGATTATACATATACTGTGATGGATGAAGGTAAAGGTTCTATGAGAGATTTCAAACACTACTCTATATCTTCTAGATCATGAGGTATAACTTGGCACCCGACAGACTGGAAGCTTAGCCTATTGATTGAGTGAAATTGATCTTTAATGAAAAAACATATATCTTACTATAGTTAATAACTAAGTGGCTAATAATGTTATTGGGGCTTTAAAGTTATTAATTAGATTTATATATGGACCTAGATGGTCACACGCATAAGGATAAAAGAATATAGAAAGATATAATTTATTAATAAGGGCTTTGTGAAAACCTTCTAATAAGTATAAATAAAAAGGGGGCCTCATTTTAGGTGCCTGTGCCAACCAGATATGGGTTTGGCCCTTTCTTCTTTCTCTCATTAGTCACTCAATCTGCACATGAATATTTCTGGTTAGGATATCAACAAGGTCTTCAAGAAGATTGGAAGGAGAGGAGATCCAATAGTCTTCTGATTGTATAGAGACTTCTAGAGGCGTGGCTTATGAAAAAATTCAAGACACCCTCCTAGGGAGCACGTTGATCGTAGAAAATGTTTGCCACATGGTACACAAAGTTTACTTTATTTTAGAGATGAAATGAGAATTTATCTCAGTTTTTCATTGCATGGAAAATATTTTCCAAGCTTCAAACCATAGCCCCACTGATGGATATTATATGGCCGTCAAGCCAATCACACTACCGTGTTTATTTATGTTCATTGAATAAAATATTTGAGTTCATCATTATTCGGTGTGATGTTTATAATAAAGTCAATGAATACGTGCAATGACTTAGTGAATTATGATGAAATCATAATACGGTGATCGCTAGTCTTTAAACACATATTCTAAATAATCATATTCGATGGATAGTCAAGACAGACATCGAATTATCTGGATAGAATAGCACTAGCTGATCCTACTTATACGATAATTATAGTTGATTCTGTAGTTGTTAGTGTGACGACACTTAGGACAGACAGTGGGTGCTCTTTGGAGAAAGAGTTCACTGAATTGATCCATTCGAATCCCTGAATGGCATTATACCAAGTGTCAATCATGTTGATTCAAGTTACGTTTGTATAAGTGATCCACTTACCTGAGACACCACGGACATCTCGTGAGTAGATGACTACGTTTTGACTATGACTTACGAACCTCTAATCATGGGATTCAATTTAGTCATAGATCGGATGTAGTAAGAAGCTTACGGAGATGATTGAGTGGTCCAGACGGGATCATCCGCCCTCAGTTAGAGGAGATTGACTCTAGGAAGACAATGCAGAAAAATCTCTGGCCAGGGTTAGGGAGGATATTGGAGAAGGTTTTCTCCAATGATCCCTGTTACGCATCAGTACTAATCGAATGACAAATTAGGGTTTGACGATAAACCACACCCTAAGTCATTCGAGACTCCCGCACGGATGATAGATTATACATATACGGTAACCAATTATGTTAAAGGTTCCATGAGAGAGTTCGAGACTACTCGCTATCTTCTAGAGCACGGGGTGTAGCTTGGCACCCCACGAGCTGGAAACTAAACATGTCGATTGGGTTAAATCGATCCTTATTTAATTAATCTATATGTTGATATAGTTAATTAATAAGGTTGGTCAATTAATGTTATTGGGTCATTAAAGTTATTAACTAGAATGGTACATGGGCCTAGAGGGTCACATGCACAAGGTCATAAGGCCATTGGTGGATATATTTTACTTTGGAGGGGTTTTGAGAGAAACTTTAAGTGAAATATAAAGAGGGAAATGGGTCTCATTTTAAGCACCCATGCAAGTCTGATTTGAGAGCCCCTCCCTTTTTCCACTCTCTTCTCTACTCATCCAAGGAAGAGTGTCTTCATGGTGAGGAGATCTTCAAGATTTTCAAGAAGAGTTGAAGAAGAAAATGTGGAGATCCAAGTGCCAAGTGATCGCGTGGATACTTCTAGAGACAGGACGCGTGAATGACTTCAGAACGATCTTGGAGCGACAAAGTCAAGGGTGGAATGAGTTCCCCAAAAGGTACTTATAATGTTTTGTTTTAAAGATCAATTTTGAATAGATCGACACGTTTCTGCATCCATGGAAACGTGTTTTCCATGGATGAACCAAGGCATCAAACCCAACACCCACAGCCCAACAACAATATTACCAATGTAGACACCCATCCAAGTAGTTGGTGACTAGTGGAAACTTTATGGCTCACCCAATAGCAAGTTCCCAATTTGGTTCATCTGATATCCATTTTTATGTAAAATATTAAGATTAAATATTCTAAAATACCCCAAAGTCATGAGAATGAAAAAGTCTGATCGAAGATAAATCAGACAAGACCAAACCAAAACTTTTGGTTCCCCTTTTAGGGAAGAATGAATTGTTGGTCTGGTTATATTTTATGTGGTAGAACAGAACAAAGACAAGAAGTAAAATAAGTATTATTTATTTTCAATTTATATTATATGTACTCTCTTCCTCTCTTAATTTCTCTCTCTTTCTTCCTTACCCTTTAGTTGTGCTCCTTTATCTCTCTCTGTGTATTTAAATACATATATCCCTCTATTATCTCTATGTCTTCCTTTCACTCTCTTTCAGTTTATCTCTGTTTCCTCCTCCCTCCCTCTCCCCATATATATATATATATATCTCTTCCTGTCCCTCTCCTTCAGTTAATCTCTGTCTCCTCCCTCCCTATCCCTTTTTGAATCTCTCTCTCTATCTATCTATCTTCAACTCCCTCTATTCCTCTGTCAATAGCTCCCTATATCTTTCCCTCTCAATCTTTATTCTACTCAAACTCTATATTGTTCCCTCTCACTTCTCCCCCTCTTTTACTCTATGCCTTTCCCTCTCACCTGCTCCGGTCCACCTCCCTCTTTAACTTTCACCCTCTCCCTGTCCAAGACACTCCTTTAAATTCCATCTCATTCTCTCCCCCTCTTTTATTGTATCTATTTTTGTCTGACTCTCTTCCACTCTCAAAATCTCTCCTTCCCATCTCATTCCTCCTCTTCCTCTCTAACTCTTATCTCATTCCCTCTCAATCTGCCCATCACTAATGCTTTCTCTTCACTCTTGCTCTCTCCCATTCTGTAATCTTATATATTTCTATCTCTTTCACTCTTTCAATCTCTCAATATTCTGACCACCCTCTCTAATGCACCCTATGGACACGAATAGAGTAGAAACACAACTTGAATCCACAAGCCTTGTTCTACCTGAAGTAGTCTAGTCTTGAATCCACATAAATAGCATCTTGAACACTTGAGTCCAGAAAGGGGTTGTGCTTTAGTCCAGAAGTGCTAGAGCACTCTCCAATTAGACATGGTCATTCTGTTCTGTTCCTTTAAAATGAACAAAAAAATTGCACAAAATAACCGCACAGGGGTCTGTTCGTTGTTGTGTTCCTTTTTTGTGCAAAAATTGGAACAGATGTTCAAACAATTCGCACAAAATTGCACAATTCGAACAATTTGCACAATTAAAAAATTTGCACAAGCCGAACCAGTTCGTACAAACCCAACAAAATTCGCACAAAGAGAACAAAATTCGCACATAAAGTCAAAAATTGCACAAAATTGTTCATAAGTTGCACAAAATTTTTATGCATCTACCAAAATATTCTAGTTTATTATATATTACACTAACTCACAACACACCATCTTCAGTAGAAAAGTTATCAGTATAATTCTAACAGTCATTGAATCTAGTGATAATGGCATTTATAGTTTAATGGTACCTGATATAAAATTATTATATATATAAAAATACTCTGTAATATATAGGGCAATCTATAGGTAGACAAGACTTCAATTTCAGAATTATCTTGAGGTTTGGACAAAAACAAACAGAGTAAAATGTAAAATAAATATTTTTGGGCTTCTATCTTACTTTCTGAGATCTTATATTATTCAGGTTGTAGTTTTAAAGAAAACTCAAGAAAGATTAGTAAAAAAAGTTTATATTATTTTACTGAATTCATTTGGTAAATTAATTAGAAGAGGGGATTTTACTGAATTCATTTGGTATTAAAAGAAGGGAATTAATGGATTTCAAATATTTTTAAGAATTAATTTCATTAAAAATGACTTAAATGAAAACTTGTGTACTTTGATAATTTTCTAGAATTTAGTTTGGAGGGTGGAGATTAGATTTCAATAATAATATATTTAGGTATTTTTTCTTAATTATTGCAATTTTTAATCTCTATCTCTTCAAGTGCTCCGCTTTGTAAAAGTTTGCCGCTGACAGATTTTTTATCAAAGATATGTTCAAAAACGAATATCTAAGACCACTAAATCTGAAATCTCCAATTATAATCTTGCCAATGCATCCCATATCCTGATGGCACGCCTTGGAAACTGTGTTTCTTTGTTGTCTCATGAGAAGGTAAAAGAGTGTTCTTACAAAGAGAGATATATATATATATACCCTTGATGAATTTGATCTACACTTCATGATCATCTACTCCGATTTTCAATAATGTATCGACGCATCTATCTTCCATGTATCCGGATGGAATGTCTTAGAAGCTCTGTTTCTTTGTTGTCTCATGAGAAGATAAAAGAGTGTTATTGCTTGCTTGCTTATTACAGAGAGAGAGAGAGAGAGAGAGAGATATCCCTTGTTGTTTCATGGGAAGAGAGGGTTAAGGTTCTTACAGAAAGAAAGAGACATGGTGACTTATGTCGATGTCAGCCAAAGGTGGCGATGAGGAAGCGCTTGTAGATGCTCATGAACTTGGCCACAAAAGCTGTCCAAGTGCAAAGAATTGGCGTTACCCAATCGCTCTTTCATTTTTTAAATTATAAAAAACCAAATTATCCATCTCCATCATCATGATCATCATCAAAATAAAATATGGTGGCTAGTCAAACAATCAAGGATGTGACGTGCGCCATACCGTCCATGTGGAGTATCTCCTTCTGCTTGAGGTGCATACTGTGCTCGTGCGTCCATTCATTCAAATAACAGTTGATAAAGATGACATAGAGATATAAATCAGAAGGGTATAAATCATCATAAATCAATGATGATGCCCACCTTTGAAAAATCAGAAGGGGATTCCTTCGCCACCGATGCTAACGCGAGGTGAGAAAGCAGACCTGTTATGGGGGTAAAAGTAATCAGAAATTCAATAAGGAAAGCACGAGATTTGGGGAAAAAAATGCAAATTATATGATACCCATCATCTTCCACCAATGCAACACCTCCGTACCGAATGCTGATGGGGCCGTCGCATATACATCAAACTCTTCAATCGGATCAACTCTTTGGGGTACCTCAGACGGATCTAGTAGTTCTTCGAGCTCCATTTGTATAAAATCAGTCGTCGTTGATAGAGCCGATGGTTCGGTGGGTCGACTCCCAACATTTTGAGATACTGAATGTGACTCCATGATATTAGGGTCGGTAGATAGAACCTCATTCTTAGCCTGCGGATCAATCGAGCGAAGCTTCATAGATGTGTCAAGTAGAGAGGCGATAGTGAAAGCCTCATTTCGTGTCAAAACGAACACACATTTTTCTAGCTTCGCTCGCATAGCAGAACATACATTAGATAAGGCGTTCCTTTGCCTAGCAAACATAGCGTGTCCAACTGGAAGCATGGAGGAGTTTTTTACTCCCACTCTAATTCGCTCAAGATACCTCATCAATCCCTTAATAATGACTATACCCTCATTTGACATCGGTGCCTTGCTCTGAATAGTGACAGAGGTACCATGCTGGAGTGGTTTGAGTAAGTTGACAAATGTTTCTGGTAGGTCCCATTCTACATCAAGTAAAGCATGTTTTTGAAGAGCAGATGACATCATAATATCAATAACAATTTTCTTCTCAATGCACCCGCGTAGCATTTTGAAAGTGGATCTCCATCTTGTAGGGCAATCTATTGGGATCCTCCTCGTGTTTGACATATTTAACTGTCTGTAGTAGGAAAAGTACTTCGCCTCTTGCCTCAACAATCCTCGTATTGCAATGACCACCTCTCTTAGGCGCCGAACAACATCCCCTAAGGAAATAGCAGGAGGATCCGTCTCCTCCGCATCCAAGACATTATCAAGGTTTGTGAAGTCTACTTCATCTCTGAAACTTGATTTGGGTCCATCGTCGACGACGTTGAGCGCCTTCAATCCGGCCTGCATAACTAAGTTGATTACATGCGCAATACACAAGACATGTATCTTTGTAGTAAAATGGGGGTTCACTGGTCGCAACTCCCATTCTAATGTCGCCATCATTGATGCGTTATTCGAAGTATTGTCTATCCTAATTGCGCATACCTTCATGCTCAACTTAAATTTGCGAGAACCTCCAACACAATCTCGCTCAAGTACTTCCTAGTGTGCGGGCCCTCCAACTGGCGTATTGCAAGATCACATTCACACATTTTCCATTCTGTATCTACCCAATGAACTGTAAGACATATAAATGAGATTTGATTCGCAGAAGTCCAACAATCTAGAGTGACGGCCACTCTATCAACATTCTCCATTCGGTCACAAATATCGCTCTTTAACTCAATGTAAAGCTTGAAAGCTTTTTCCTTTAGAGCCCTTGTCAATGGAATGGATATCTCCTCCTGTGTGATGTATCGAAACAGTCTTATGAAGTATTTTTTACACACAATGTTCCACGGTGAGGCTGACTGGCAGATGAAATATACAAGCTCTTCTTTTGTCGTCTCCGAAGTGCGACCGGTCAAGTACAATTTGTCGTTACTTTGTTAGTCAAAGATGTTCGCCACCGATGGTTGGTTAGAAGAGCTCCTTCCTTGAGCCTTCAACTCGTTATACTCTTTACGATGAACATTGAGCAAATTCCCCCATAGTACCGTACTGCAACTATACTTATTTTGCTCTACTGTCACAACACGACCCCGATTACGGGTCACACATAGATTGCATGTGAAAACCTTTGGCGCCACTGATAACATGATAAATGAACCTATATTTGTATACATTTTAGATATTTTTAGTATTATTAATTTATAATTTATCATGTTATTGTTTGAATTAACCAAATATTTATGCATTAGCTAATAATTCCAACTTTTTTGCACATTATGATTATTTTTCACTAACTTCATTGACTTCTATGAAGTCAATCAGTTTGATTTATGATGAGTATTTTATAGTTCCAAATGTGCAGAAATTTACAGGAATTAGAAGATATCATTCTGAGAAAAATTGGAGGATTTTTGGGAGCTTAGTGATTATCAAAATAGGCTGCAAATGATGAAACGGTATTGTGGGCTTTTAAAGGAGAGATCAGAGGGGCTTGGACCACGACCTGACCTACCTATTGGGCCTGCAAACATATTACAAAAGAAACAAACTGGAAATTACAAGGCAAAACTCTGAATCCATGGAGAAAAAGAGGAAAAATGGCAAGAAAAGAGAATAGATAATGCCCAAAGGGGTATTTTAGTAATTCTCACAATGTATAAATAGACTTTTTCTCCCTCATTTTCCCTCATTCTGGATGTGCTCTAGCAAGTGGCTGGCCAGCAGGACCAGGCATTTTTCAGAATCCAGGTTGTTCAACCTGCTTAATGTACGTATATTGAAGTTTTCTCTTAATCTCGTCTCTTGTTTGCATTGAAAAACGCCAGATACTGGCGAAATATAAGGATCCATACTTGAGAGGAAGCATTGAGATCTCAGTAAACTTGCATTGAGGCTTTAGGATCTTAGATTTCTACCTTCTCCATCATTTCCCATCCATTTACCCTTAAAATCCATCACTTTCCCACTCTAAACACTCATTTTCTCCACTTTCTCTCTCTAAAATAGATTTTTTCTCTCACTAGACCTTCATCTATATCCATAGTTACTCCCCTAAAAATTTCATAAAAAATATTCTTCATTTGCACATCCAAATTCTATCTCAAAGTCCTTCTACACTCTCTCTTCATTTTCTCTCTCTATCTCTTCATTTTCTCTCTCTATCCTCTCATTTCGACATTTTATCTCTCTAGAAACATTTTTTTCTCACTATAAAATATCTCCCTATGTCTCTCTAGAACCTCAAGCATTCCCTACTTCGAACCCCAAAAAAATAGCATTAAAATATCATTTTTCATCTTTTCAAAACACAAGTTTTTGTCTTCTAGCCGCCACCGTGCGGTGCCGTGCGGTGCCGTGCGGTGCCCGTGCGGCAGAGACAGCCCTCTGCCCGCTGGTCCGCGCACAGCCAGCGCACACTACCGTAGGACATAGGGTAGCCCTGTGCAGGAGTTGGCCAAATCGGCTAAGTCCTGGCCATTGGGTTAAGCCCAATAAGGCTTTAGCCCAATTTGGCTAAGTCTTCACTTAGCCAAATTGGGCTAACCTTAGTGGGCTGACCCACTAAGGCCAGCCCTCTACGGGCTAACCCAGGCCCGCCGGCCCATTTGGCTCGCCGCCGCCGCCGCCGCCGCCACGGCGCAGCTCCGCCACCGCCGCTCCGACGATCGCTGGAGTAGGTAAATTTCACATTTTAGTATTTAAAAATTATTTAAAAATAGAAAAAATCAAAAAAATCAGAAAAATTATTTTCTGCATTGAAAAAATCCGAAACATTTTGGAAAAAATCTAGAAAATTCATATAATCTATTTAAAGTCATTTTAACACCTAAAAAAATTTTTAAAGAAATCTCTGTCTCTCGTTTTTAATACTTATAGTTGTTTATATGTAAATTAATTCCATAAAATTCTAAAAATATTTATTTCTGATTAATTTGCTGACAGAAAATAGAAAAATTAGTTTAAAAATATGATTTTGTGTTTCTCCTTGTATTTTGGCTTAACTTAAATCGTAGGAAATTATGAAAATTACCTAAAAATCTAGAAACATCCCAAAAAATTTTATTTTTCACGTTTAAAATCATTTTCTTCATCCCAAGCTGGAGAAAAACTTCTGAAATTAAATTTCTGCCTCTCTGTGGATCGACCCCTTACTTGCCCTATATTAATTATAGAGTATTTAAGTGGAAAATTTTCATAAATATTGTTGGCTAAGTCTGAATCAAAACAACGACATAAAAACCCCTAAATTGGGACTTATCAGCCACCTTTGCGAAGTGCATCCGTGCAGCGCATTCTTTCTTTCTCTTTCTCTTCTTTTGGATGTGGGCAACACTCCCCTCAAACAATGTAGAGCTCTCAGAGGAACCAGAAGCATGTGAGCGAGGTGTTCTAGGTATCTTAAATTAAAATTGCAATTGTAAATTTCTCAACTCATTCAGCCAATACGAAACCAATTTTCGTCAAGGTTTTAAGTGCAGTTATAATTCAGGAATGTTAAAGCAGAGTTTTAAATTGAAAGTTATGAAATTTATGACAAATCTAATGTAGAAAGTTAGATTCGTCATCCTCCAAGTAGATAAAGAAGCAGAAAATTGAAATATATGCCACTTAGACAAAAAATTACATATGTGTGCTCCTTATAATATACCTCTGGGGCAAATTCAGGAACTGCTCTTATTACTATGGAGAAAACAAAATGCTGCGTAGAGCTTTGTATCCAAAGGCAAAGAGATGTTCAGATTCCCAGAGATGAGGGTCCTAATTTCAAAATAGAAAAACTACGTTAAGGATTCATTTCTTCTATTTGAACAAGCTAGTTTACAACATTAAAATTTCCAAATACAGCCAAGAATGATTATTTCCTCTATAACTCAAAATAAATCTCATGCACCAACCAAGAAAATAAAGGTTTCAACTGTCCAACTCTTAAAAAACAGAGTCTCACTTGAACTTAATCGATATTAACATGTAAAAAACACATCAAGGTCAAAGTCTCGTACTACAAACAATAAAACATTAATTTTATAAAATACAAAGAAGAGCGATTATTTCCTCGATGAAATAATACACATCTCATGTATGGTAACCTTCCAAATCTGAAAAAATGAAGTTTCATTTGAACTTTTATTGATATTGAAGATTAAGCTTTAAGGGTATTTTTAACACGATGCTTTAATGTGTATTTTGATGAATGTTTAAAGTGATGAATATGGGTTGTGATCAAGCACAATAGGCCCTCAGTCAAGTAGTTGACTGATTGTATGTGAAGATAAAATAAGAGCCTTAGATATATTAAAAGGTTACTTAGTTTGGCCATACACTGAACAAGTCAAACCGTGTATTTAGGACTTGTAATTTTAGGAAATGAAGATAAACATAGTCATTACTAGTGTTCATATTTTTGTGTGAATTAATCCTCATTTGATTTGTTGAATAATCTGTTCAAAATCTTACTTACTACCTTCGAATATTTAAAGCTGAATTTATTGATAATTTAATAAAAATTAATTACATCAAGATATTATTACCCTATGGTGATATCTTTATTTAAATGTTGTATTAAACATATCTAAAAGTTTAATATTAAATCTCAAGTCCTTCGCATAACGGCTAGTTTTTGCTCTTAACTCTTGAAAGGTATTTCGAATTGATGGCAAAATTGAAATATAAAAAATCAAAATTAAAATGATTATTATTTTATATTGCTTAATCATAATCAATGAATATGACTGTTGGACTTTTGAAATATTACCATTATGCCCCTTTTGGATTTCCAAGTCCGATATGTAGTTTTGAGCCCTAATTTAAAACTCCCTTCGTCTTGCCCTTTGAAAATTGCAGTCCAAAAGCTAGAGAGATCTTTCAAGTCCTGGAGCAGTTTTCAAGCAGTTTTTTAGCATTATTTGAAATGATCATTTGTTTCTAACATCAATCCAAGTCCATGTAACTTGGAATCGTGATTTTTGGTGTAGGGTATTTCAAGATTCAAAGAAAAGAAGGCTGGGATCCAAACTTCGCACATCCTCGACCCTATGATAAGTTTATAATTTTTAGCATATTTTTTTATACTGATTTTTAGCCTTTTGTTCAACATATGAACTGTTGCAACATCCATACAAAACCAAATAAATTTGAATCGCATCATTTGGTTGAGTTTGGAAAAAGTTACAGGAGTTTGAAGGTGAACTCGGAGGAATTGAGCGGTGAACAAAGGACGTTGAAAGATTGATCTTTGGAGATTTCTATGATTCATTTTTGAATAATTTTTGTGAGATAATATTTCTTCAAAATTGTGTTACAAAACCGTTCCAGGTAGAATCATTGCATTTGGTGCAGGATTGAAAAAGATATTATAATTGTAAGCATCAAAGGTCAAATGCGAATCGAGAATTTTATCAAAAGAAAAACATGGAGGAGAAAAGGATTGAAGAAAGAACAACCACAAACAAGGAAGTATCATTGAAGGGAATTCATATTTAGATTTATGAATCTTTAATTCAATAAAATTTTGACATAAAAAAGTTTTCTTGTTGAAATACTTAAAATTGATCATTGTCTTGAATACTATTTCGAGTAGCCATCAATACTAAGTGATGTTGAGGAGAATACATCATTCATAAGTATACTGTTATTGCTAGATCTTTGTGATATCTCAGGTCAAGGCTTTGGGGGCCATAAGAAGAAGGCTTTGGGGGCTAAGTTGAAGTAGATTAAGCAGCGTCATTCCGTGAAAGCCTTTGAGGGTTGAGGACGACAAAGCTTCATCGACTTTTTCTTTTTCTTGGTATCCTTGTTCAGCCTTATTTCCAAGTGATTTGCTTGGGGGGCATTCACAAAAACTTGGTTAGGAGAAATCATCACATCGGGACGGATATCCCCGAACAACATTAAGTATTAGCCTAAGCTGTCTAAAAAAAATAACTGTGTCTTCCATTTCCTCTACCTCATTTCTAAAGTAAAAAAAATCCTAGGCTAATTAAAATAAAAATAGAGAACCTAATTCAGCCCCCCCCCCTTAGGTTGTTCCTTGGTCACCTAAACTAACAGATACTAACATAGAGATATAGAGATAAAGAGAGATAGGCATAGATATAGAGATAGAGTTGTAGAGATAAAGATAGATAGGCATAGATATAAAGATAGAGAAATAGAGATAAAGAGAGATAGACATAGATAAAGAGAGATAGACATAGATAGATAGAGATATAGAGATAGCGACCATCTGCTTCTTTGCATCTACACACCAAGAACATAAGATTTAGAAAAAAGTGACAAACAAAAAATGCTCATGTATCCAGACTATAGAGGAAAAGAGAGCAAAATGGCATCACATGCATAGAAATCAATAATAAATAAATGATAGCATGCATAACTCAGCGTTAAATTTCTTGCCAAAAAGGGAAACTTCCAAGCTAGAAAGATAGGGGTCACACGAAAAAGTGCAATATTGTTCACAATAATGGTTTACATAAAAATAATGCCTGGGTGTGAATCAGACTTTGTTGTGAATAATTAATGTCATCATGGTGTTCTTCCCAGATAGACTATACTCGAGCACAAATATCATGGCAAAAAATTGGAATAACATAACGCAAAAGGAATTTTTTAATGAGACTTATTTGAAAATAAATATAATAATTGAACGGGAAAATTTAAAATTATTTTCAATAAGTTTTCCTTTAAAAGAAAAAAATCTACAATAAGTTAACCATCTGAATTATCTGAATAGGCCACATGATCAATTGCAAATGAAATCAAAGAGAAAATTATAAAATGGGTTCTTTTTGGGAAAATCATGTTTGAAGATCTACAAACCAGTTTGATGCTACTCCTCACAAAGTCAAAAAATTAGGGAGTCAGCAACCTAAATGGTCCTTTTCTAGGACTTTTCTTGGACAACTACAAGTGGCAGACCGAATCCAGTATTTGATGACAAAACATGAATTTTCTTAACGCCCACCGTAGTTATAGAACCGATAAAAAAGATAGAATGAGAGACAGATGTATGCCTCTCATGTGAATACAGCAACAGAGTGATGGAGAGAGAGATATGGATGTGGTCCATGATAACACCCTAATTTCGGTCTTTATTTCATGTTATTAGCATGATTTATGCATTTAAAAGGCTTAAATTTGGGTTGTTATCATATATTTACACAAAAATAATGCTTCCAAGTAATTTCTGATTTTTCCCTAATTTTCTGTTAATTATATGAATTTTTAAGGATTTATTGAAGCTCGAAATAATTATTTTTGGATGAAAATGGCACATTAAAAAGTTTATTTCGACATTTATCAACATGGGAATTAATCAGGGAATTTTATAGAATTTTCTAGAATTTTTTACGAATTTTTAGGAATTTTCTGGGATTTATTTCAAGAAGAAATGCATTTATTCTATGAAAAAAGGGCATATTTATAAGAGAAGAAATGTATTTATGCAATTTCTAGACTTTTCAGGGCCTTTTTGCAACATTTCGTTGCAAAAAGACCCTGAAAACAGCTCTCGGTCGCCACGGCAGGCGTAAAGATCCTATTTAAAATCATTCAGGGTTTTATTGCAATTTTTAATATATATTTTTAATGTTTTAGGAGAAATCGGAGGAGAGAGAGTGCGCCAGGGGCATATACGCAATTACTTTTGGGCGGTGTCCAAAAGCAATTCTAGGCTTTTTAAGGACTTTTCTGCAAAAAAGAGGATTCAAAATGCGCCAGCCAATGAGAGAGCGACACGTCATTGCGTGTTTAAAAACGAAACTAATAAATAAATCAATTTTAAATCCAATGGATTAAATTGGTTTAAAATTGATTTATTAATAACGTTTGATCCTGAAGTCCGATTGAGATGATTTTTTTATGGATTTGTTCGTCTTGATCCCCTCTTTCTATCTGTATGGTTAGATCATTCAGATCTAGCCTACATTGATAGATAAATATTAAGTACTAAACGGGGGTAAAATGGTGATTTTTACCCTATAACCTAAGTATAAAAGCTAAATTTCGAGTGGGGGAGCTCATTCTGGAGGGTGCTTCATCACAGCTGCAAGACAGAGAGGAGTCCCAGCCTGGATCAACAGTTTTGGTATTTTTTTCTTTCATTGTATTCAAACTTTTGTGCATTTTGAATGAAATAGGTTAAGTTGTTTGTTTCTTCATCTCCATTCTAGTCTGAACTTCTAAATTGCTTGTCTTGAGCGGCATGTACAAGCCCTGATTAGGATTGAGAGGAGAAATTGAGAAATTTTACCTGGGCATTCAATTGCATTACAAAAGAAAATTATAAAAAAATTTAGTTTTAATTTTTAGAAGTCTCAATTTACCCCATTTTAGTTCTGAATTATCAATCTGAAAAATCAACCCAACTCATTTTAAGAACCCTCTTTCAACCTCTCTAAATGATTTCTTGGATCCTTTAATTAGGATCAAAGAAGGAAATTTAGAGCTCTTAATTCTTCTAATCTTCCCATCTCTCCTACCCCCCTCTCTAAATTCTCACCTAATTAGGGTGACTTGATCCTCATTGAAGATCAAATTCACTCTAATTAGGATCTAAAACACCAAAAATTAAATCAAATTGAAATTCCTACTTGCCTCCCTTGGACGACACTCATACTTATCACTATACATATTAAGTAGAGTTTTATAAATTTTATTGCATAAGCAAAAAATTCACAACGACAAGGGCTAAAAATTTGCGTAATTTTCACCCCTATTTTCGGCTTATCAGTCCACCTTTTTAACAGCAAGAGATATAGAGAGACATGGATATGGCTCCGGAATAGAAAGAGAGAGATATGGGTTAGTTGTGGAATAGAAAGAGACATGGATATGGCCAGCTTGGGAATGACAAGAGATAGAGAGTGAGAGAGAGAGATGGACCAGTTGCATAATAGAAAGAGACATGGATATGGCCCCGCTTGGGAATGGCAAGAGATAGAGAGAGATATATATATATGAAGAGAGATAGAGATAGAGAGAGATATGGACCAGTTGCGTAATACAAAGAGACATGGATATGGACCGGCTTGGGAATGGCAAGAGATAGAGATTAAGATATACATATATATGGACCAGCTTCGCAATATAATGAGAACGATAGAAACATAGATATTGAGATAAAGAGAGATAGACATAGATAAAGAGAGATAGACATAGATAAAGAGAGATAGACATAGATAAAGAGAGATAGACATAGATAAAAAGTTAGAGATATAGAGATAAAGAGAGGTAGACATATATAAAGAGATAGAGATATAGAGATAAAGAAAGATAGATATAGAGATACATAGAGATAGCAAGATAGATGTCTATATATATAGAGAGAGAGAGACAGAGACAGAGTAAAAGAATGATGATCTTTGCTTCTCTCTTTTTCTCACTCTAGAGAGAGAAGCACAGACGAGAGAAGGAAGATAGATTCAAACCGCATCATGGGTCTGGTGGGCCTTCTTGCAATCCTTGAACATCCCGAAGATCTGCTGCCTTTGGTGAGGCTCAATCTGGCTTCGGCGCAGATCAAGAGAGAAATTGCAAAGGAACCGCATTGGGCCTTCTCCTATGGCATGCTTTCTAGAGTTTCCCACAGCTTTGCCCTTGCCATCCAACAGCTCTCCCCAGAGCTTCGCAATGCTGTGAGAACTCTCATAATCCCACAAATTATAACTTTTTTTCTCGATGGAAGTGTTCATTGTGGTTCTGAATTCGGAAGCCTCAAAATGCTGATTTGGGATTCACATTTTGGGACTCATCTACGGTGAATGAGGGGATATTTGGGAGTTGATGTTGATGAAGATATACATATCTGTCTTTTATAATCTGGGTATTAGAAATAGTTTAAGCACATCACAGATCGTACAGTTTGGAAATAATGTTTTGAAATAAAAAAATTTTAAAGTTCAAGGTACAGCCAAGATCGATTGTTTCAGCAATCAAATACTAACAAAAAAAATTGAACTAAAAAGAAGACAAAACAATCAACCATTATATTCGCGAATTGAAGAAAGACATAGACCGAACAATCAAAGACTAACAAAAACAATTGAACTAAAAAGAAGACAAAACAATCAACCATTATATTCACAAACTGAAGAAAGACACAGACCGAGAAATCAAGAGAGAAAACAAACTAAAGTTGTACTTAAAATGTGCCAAATTCTTAGAAAAAGAAACATACCAAATACTTAAAATTTTGAAAAAATCCCGCCTCCTATACCCGCCTCCACTTTGATCCTCATTAGAATCCGGTGCTAGAGCTGCGAGTATGGCGTCGAGCTGGTGTATCGGCCAGGAGAAAGGGCGAGGATACCGTTAAATTGTCTCGATGCTCGAGCAGGGATTGTCTCCGTGATGGACTGAGAGACTCTAGGTATAGTCTTGAGAGTTGAGAGCAGAGAATAGAGAGGCGAGACTAGAGAGACGGAGAGAGACAAGGATAGGGTGTGTACGGGCCGTTGTCGAGAGAGATGGAGAGAAAGAGAGTATGAGGAAGAATGGGGGAGGCATAGAGGGAACGAGAGTATCACTGTATCAGGGAAGAATCGACTGTAATTTTTTTTAAAATCCTTTAATAACAATTCGCACAATGCAAACTGCACAAGGGTCTGTGCGAAGTTCTGTTCGTTTCCAAGTTTGTTCTGTTCACAAATCCGAACAGAATGCACAATTCGCTCCACTTCGCACAGAAGGAACAGAACGACCATGTCTATCTCCAACAAGGAATTTGCCAATAATGAAAGACAAAGAGAGAGATTCAAAAAGATAAAACAGAAGATCAGATGCCTATCATGTCTGAGCAGAGATACTCTAAATATTTTGGGTGCAATAGAATCTATTAGATGATATTGTGTGGCTGAAGATGGGTCAGGCAAGAGAAAATAGAAGATTTTCACCTTATACAAGGTGTAGCACAGACATTCTGTAGATTTCAACATGAGAAGAATCTGTAAGAGACTGAATTGGTCTAGATCACGCACCCTCTATCCACCTCTGTCAATTTCCCTCTCTCTCTCTCTCTCTCTCTCTCTCTCTCTCTCTCTCTCTCTCTCTCTCTCTCTCTCTCTCTCTCTCTCTCTCTCTCTCTCTCTCTCTCTCTCTCTCTCTCTATCTCTATCTATCTATCTATCTATCTATCTATCTATCTATCTATCTATCTATCTATCTATCTATCTCATATCTCTAACGCCCTTAGAGTACGTAAAAAAATATATATTTCCCTATCCAGCTTGAGAACGTAATACACTTGAAAGGAAGATCAAGTTCAGTTAAAACCGGAAATACAATGTTTTCCCATATTGACTTTAAATATTTTAAAGTACACTATTTCTGGTAGTGAAAATTCATGTCAATATTTTGATTTCATTTAAGGTTAGACAAGCAAATTTCCGTGTTTATCCTTTACGATAAACTTTTAGCTCTTAATTTTCGTTTTAGGACTATGACTTGTCTTTATAAATTTGACTTTGATACACCAAGCCCAAATACAACCCCTGCATTACAAGTACAAGGGTTGACACCTATCCACACCAGTCCAACAAAATACTTGCTGCCCAGTTGCTCGTTACATGACTCGGAGACGATTGTAGAGCCAGAGGGCGATCTCTGGGAAAACTAGAGGGAGATGGTCATCGGCCACAGCATCTAGATGAGCGTCAGCCGGAAGGGCTTCTCCTCCGGCGACCCGCCAACTCTTTCTCCTCATCTCCCGTCGTCTTCTCTGGCTCCTACCCTCTTCCGGGAACTCCTCGCGCCATTTGAAGGGCTATTTTTCTTCCAGGCAAATGGGTTCTCTGCAGCCGCCTGCGATTTTCACCGTCCCTCGGGACGCTTAACCCCAAATTGTTATGTTAAAGTCTGCCTCCAATGCCTTCGTTGGATGTCTGTGTAGCGCCGCTCCGCGCGCCAATCGTGCCAAGCGCTCTCTCTCAAGCCGTAATCCACGCCCGCCGAACGCAGCAAGGATGGGCGATGTGTTGGATCTACTGGGTCCTCTGGAAGCCATTTTCTCCCCCTCTGCCGGCCGCCTGTACGCGAGTCTCTTCCGGAAATCCATCAAATCGAGGAACGTGATGGTCGGCTGCATGGCTCATGCCCATCTAGCGAAGTCGGGTCTCTGCTCGGAGCCCCTCGTCTCGAACGTGCTTCTCAACGTGTACGCCAAGGCCGGCCGTCTCGGCGACGCCGGGAAGCTGTTCGATGAAATGCCCGTGAAGGACATGGTCTCCTGGTGCACGCTTATATCCGGATACGTCCTCTGTGGCCTGGAATTCGAAGCGTTTGGGATCTTGAGAAAGGTTTACAGGCTGGGTTTGCTGCCGAATCAGTTTATCATTTCAGTGATTCTCAGAGGCTGCTCGAATTCGGAGCACCCATCGATGGGAATGCAGGTTCACGCGGCGGCCTTGAAACTCGGGGTGATTCTCGATAGCTATGTGGAAGTGGGTCTGATCAGTATGTACAGTAAGCAGGGAGCCATGGCTGTGGCGATGAAGCTTTTCTACGAAGTCCCTGTGAAGTGTCTGGCATCCTGGAACGCCATGATCTCTGGGCACGCGCGGCAGGGCCTCTTCGCTGAAGCTGCTGATCTCTCTCGCGATCTCTGCCGAGCGGGCTTTGTCATGGATCTAGTGGCCTTGAGGGTGGTCGCCGCTGCTGCAGCCGCCTCCGGGTTGATCAGATTCTGCGAGAATCTCCACGCGTATTCGATCAAGATCGGATTGGACGGTGATAACTATGTAGTTGCAGAGCATGTCAAGCTTCTCTCCAAGCTCGGGGAGGTTCACGCCATCGCCAAGCTCTTTGCGAGGGTGAGCAAACCAGACGCCTTCTTGTACGCCCTTACCATTGCTGGGTATGACGTCAATGGCTACAGATTTGAAGCCGTGGAGTTCGCGGGTTGGCTTCTCAGGTCTAGCTTGAGCTTGAGCGAAGGAGCAGTCGTCAGCCTTTTTAATCTTTGCGGTTCCATAGAAGAAAGCAGCATGCTTCATGGGTATGTTCTAAAGAGGGGCCACGCAGCTCATCTCTCGGCGAGCAACGCGTTGATCTCCGCCTACGCCGATAGCGGAGCGATGGATGAAGCGGAGAAACTGTTCGAGGAAATGCTGGAACGGGATGTAATCTCGTGGACGGCTATCATGTCGGGGCACACGCAGAATTCTCGACCATGGGAGGCGTTCAGGGTCTTTCAAACCTTCAGAAGGGAGGGGATGGCGCCTGATGAACGGGCATTGACCGCCATTGTCAACGCATGCAGCTTTTCCAGAGCTCTGGGTCTCGGTCAGCAGTGCCACGGTTTATCGGTGAAGCTTGGTGCACACTTCTCAGAGTACCTCTCGTCTGCTGTCCTCCACATGTACGCCAAGTGTGGCGATGTCGGCGGAGCGTCGGCGTTCTTCGGCGGCCTTCACCAACCTCGCGGTGCAGTCGCCGTCAACGTTATGCTTGCTGGGTATGCATGGAATTCCTTGCCGGAGATGGCTATCGAGCTCTTCTGTGTGGAGCGTGGTCTTGGGTTCGTCCCCAACGAGTTCTCCTTCGCCGCCGTGCTCGGCGCCTGCGGTAATCTCAAGCTGAGGGTACTAGGCGAGCAGCTGCACTCCTGTATAATCAGGCTGGGATTCGAGTCCTTCGATGTCGTCGTCGGAAACGCCATGATCAAACTTTATGTGAAGGGGGGAAAGGTGGAGAGTGCTCGCAAGTGTTTCTACGGCATGAACAGCTTGGATTCGAGCTCGTACTCTGCAATGATATCGTGTTACAGGCAGAACGGCCTCGACTACTTGGCCATGGAGCTCTTTTCTCAGATGCATGGAAGTGGGTTACGAGGGAACTCTGCCGCAATTAGCATCATTCTCAAGTGTTGTGTGGATGCGTCGTCTGTCAGACTGGGGAAACAAGTTCATGGATTGGTGTTGAAGACTGGGTTTTCTTTGGACAGTCGTATTTTAGGCTCCCTGACAGGCATCTACGCCAAGCCCAGGATCATGACTGCTGTAGAGAAGAGCAGGGATCTGATAACTTGGTCAAGCGACATATTCGTCTACCTTGTGAGGAATATGGACGAAGTGTGGGGATATTGTCAACGGCTGCCAGAGGCTGTGATGCTGGAAGGTTTGCAGGGAAAGGCATGTGGAAAGGCTCTGATTACTTTGACTGATAA